>NC_142041.1:49503614-49808614 GCF_982192425.1 Myodes glareolus | reverse complement strand
TTGTGATGTTCCAGATGGATGTTTATGAGTTACTTACAGACTATATGAGAGCCGTTAGATATTTTGAGTTAAGAATCTATTGTTCTAGTTAGCTGAGGCTCAAGAATCAGCTATGATTGACAAGAGACCAGAACTGCTGAAGCAAAACCTTTGCTTTACTGGGACAAATGATCAGCTGGAGCTAAAGAATTAATGCTAATTAAGAAAAGGTCAGCAATGTTGAAGTAAAGTCTTCTTGGTAACGTTTGCTCAGTTAGCATACAGAAGCTGTGTTCTGGAGGAGGTCAAGGTTGTGTACCAACCTCTGGCAGCTGAATTGGTAATGGAAGAATTATCCAAATAGTATTAGTTTTGAAGGCACGAGGGGTCACGTAGAACAGCTGAGGCATGGTGCTGGGAGAGCCCAAGATGGGGCCGCCTCAGTAGCAGTAGAATTCCCAAGAGTAAAGGGATCGTGCAGAGAAGGAGAGGTCAGGAGGGGCGCAGCCCAGGTGCAGCAAAGGGCCCCAGTGTCTTGGGATACCCACCAAGAACAGCAGCAGCCGAGGAGTGCAGCCTGCCTGAGCTTGGAAGACAAGCTGTGTGTGCTGCAGAAGGCAAATCAGGAAAAGTGACTGAAGTCTTTTGGAGCAGCCCAGCGGATCATGACTGGATCCAGGCATCGTCCATTGTGTTATACACTGTAGAGAGTTTGTTTTAATATGATTGTGACTGTACCCTGGTTCTTTCCTCTTGAAGTAAAAAATTAAAATCAAAACAAAAAACAAAACAAAACAAAAATCAACAAAAAGTTAACATTTTATTTTCATAGGATATGATTGATATGTTAAACATATAAGAAGCTTTTAGAGTTTATGGAGACTTTAAATTTTAGATGAGAGTGGCTAATTATTAAGAGACTACTTTCAAAATGTTTGAATTTGTAAAGCTGTGGAGTCTTTACTTTTGTAAAATGTCTTATATTGTAATGTCTTCATTAAGATGTTAACTTGGGGATAAACCAGAAAGAAAAGATTGTGGCCTAACTGCCACGTGTTTGTGTAACAAGTGAACTAGGGGTCAGCTCTACTGGCTAGTTTTGTGTGAGAAGACTCATCACATCATCAGTGGGGCCACCTCTGGACTGTTAGTCCTGGGTGCTTTAACGAACAGGCTGAACTATAAAAAGCAAGTCAATGAGCATCACCCCTACATGGCCTCTTCATCAGATCCTGCCTTCAGCTTTCTGCCCTCACTGCTTTGGATGAAATGTTTAAGGAACTGTGAGTGAAATAAACCCTT
Source organism: Myodes glareolus (assembly GCF_982192425.1). Lineage (NCBI taxonomy): Eukaryota > Metazoa > Chordata > Mammalia > Rodentia > Cricetidae > Myodes > Myodes glareolus. The sequence continues at coordinate 49,807,333 of NC_142041.1, read as the reverse complement.
TTCTCCCAAGTTTATTAGGTCATGGTTTTTCATCACAGCAATAGTAACCCTAACGAAGAAATCATCTATTAGCATATTTTGCATCCTATTCCTGTGAAATTCTGGTTTTGCCTAGCTGTCTTCAACAAGGAGTTAGAATGATTCCATTGATTTGGAAGCGCAAACTGCTTCCTGGACACTGAATTCTTCATGCTTCTGAATCAATTGTCAAAGAAAACAGTATTAATGCTAGTTATTATGACTGAATAAGACTGTCAAGGGGCAAATTCAACTTCAATTCCACTCTAAAGAAAAAAGGAATATGTTTTGAATACAGATAATCCCCTTAGCTATCTTTTAGTATTATCGGGGCCTGTGATTAAAGTTAAAAAGAAAGGACAACAGCTCAATCCCTTTTAAGGCCAAATATTTAGATCACTTCACAAGGGTAATACGCACAATGAATAAGTGTATTTATTGAAGGTTAAAAGAAGAAATAATGGGTAATGGAAAAAGATGATTTTGCATACCCACTAACATCACAAGTCTTGTCATGGAAATAAGGACTATAATTGATAAAAGGGTTTTTCTTTACTATGTAGATATAAATATAAATGTATATACTTAATATACATTTCATTTTTTTTCTTTCTTAACTCATGTAATTCAATATATTTTGGGGGTTTACATTACTATTCAAGGACTATTAGTCTTAAATCATAAGATGTAAGTTAAGATATAAAAAAGACTAAGTATTTCTTAAGGATTTTTTCTTCTTTTTCTGTGAATGGGTTTTTGTACATCTGTCCACATGCAGAATAGTTTTATATTACCGTCATGTTACTATCGTAGTTAATCACTTTGTGTGATATAAAGAAATGCACATGAGTGTTAAATTGGCAAATGGTGGACTTGGAATGGTTGAGTTCATGAAGAATTTTGAGTGATTCCATAGGTGCTACCATACATGGTTAGACATTATTCTAAGTTTGACTGGGAAGGTGTTTCTGAAAAGATGTTATTGTAGAATCAGTAGGCTGAACTAAAGAGATTTCTCTTTCTATTTGAATGGGCCTCATCTAATATACAAGAGCTTGGTAGAGTAAAAAACTAAGAAAGAGAAGAAGACTTTCTCTCTGCCCAGCTGTCTCTGAGTCCATCTATTAATCTGTTCCGCCTTGGACATGGTTAGAAATTATTCCGTCAGCCCCTATACCTCCTGAGCTTGCTGGTAGAACTTAGGCTTCTCAGCCCTCCAGTTACATGGTGAGTTCTCATTCTGTAGAACTAAGAACAATCTAAGTCCTTAGAATATATAGACAACGTAGAATATACTTTAATGATTTTAAAATAGTCAAATATATAAATTGGTTAAGCACATTATAGTTCCTTTTTTGTTGTTGTTGTTGTTGTATTTTGTTTGTCTAGACAGAGTTTCACTCTGTAGCTCTGACTGTCCTGCAATTTGATTTGCAGATGGTAGTCTTCAAACTCAAAGATTCACCAAACTCTGACTCCAGAAGACTGAATTAAAGGCATGTACCACCACTACCTCTAGGCTTGTAGTTCCTCTTTTCTATGATTTTTCCACAGTTTTTTATTTTAACCTATTTTTCTAATTTTATATTTATTCCCTCCACAGTGCTCCCTCCAACCCCTGAACCTCCACCTTCCCCAGCCCACCTCCCCATCTACTCCTCCCAACAGCTAAGGGCTCCCATTGGAAGCCAACAAAGTGACACATTAAGTTGGGGCAGGATCAAGCCCCTTCCCACTTCATTAAGGCTGAACATGACACCCCACCATAGGGAATGGGTTCCAATATCCAGACTACAATGCACAGCTACAGAGAAGCTACATAACAAGGAAGACCCTAAGAGTGACACATGGATCATCCAGGGAACGGGGATTAGATGAGATGTCCTGGGTAAACAGGGGACAAAGAGAGATGGTAAAGGGAGGGGATGGGAGATGATAGCATGAGGTACATGGATGGTAGAGTGGGGAGAAGGATGGAGTGGGAGAGCAATTGGTACATTATCTGTTCTTACTGTCTTAAATGATAACTTCTAAAAGTATATAATATTCAGTTATTTTTAATTGCTTTTTCTTAATTTTAAATATACCACGTAACTCCTATATGAAATAAGACTGTAGTTTCTAAGTACCCGACAGAAGCTTTTATTTCCTGACTTCCATTTCTTCTTTTATAAAATGTGCATGAGCTGTCCTGTCACTGAACAACTAAGCCTTTTCTGAGGTTTCTGTGCAATTTTGTCCCCAGTTAAAGATGCTGCATATCTTTTCTGGATTTATATTTTAAGTCACCTGCCAATTAGTCCTTTTCTCAGTGTTTACAAACATCCTAAACAGTGTCTATGAAAATAGAAAAAGAAGAATGTAAACTCACAGAAACACAAAACTTCAGGTTCACAGTAAATATAGCATCTGAGTGAGGCCCGGTAAGGGCAGAATTTTCTGATAAGGAACACAATAATGCAAGTCTTGAAGCAAATCAATTAATGGCTTTGACTTCTTTGCCTATCTTAGGAAATCTAGTGTTCCTGTACATTAGAAGGATGATACCACATTGCCTCCTTACCAAGCATACTGAAGTCAAAAGACCCAAGCTATTTTCTAACAGTACTTTGGGCAGGTGCCTTTATTTGAAGACACCATTACCCAAGAGTCAAAAAGCTCTCATTATCCATATTCCAACACCTGTATCTAAATGCATAAGATGCATATCTAAAGATGTATTTGTATACGCCATATAAACCTTTATACATTCAGATGGAGATGTTTAATAAATCTGCTCTGTGGTTATTTGCAGAACTAACTGTTTTGAGATTATATCTTAAAAAACATATCAGACAGAGGTCAGATCTCCAAAATACACAAAGAACTCAAGAAATTGGTCATCAAAAGAACAATAATCCAATAAAAATATGGAGTACTGACCTAAACAGAGAACTCCCAACAGAAGAATCTAAAATGGCTAAAAGATACTTAAGGAAATGTTCAACATCCTTAGTCATCAGAGAAATGCAAATCAAAACTAACTCTGAGATTCCATCTTTTATCTGTAAGAATGGCCAAGATCAAAAACACTGAAGACAACATATGTTGGAGATGGTGTGGGTTAAAAGGAACACTCCTGCATTGCTGGTGGGAATGCAAGCTGGTACAGTCCCTTTGAATGTCAGTTTGGCAATTTCTCAGAAAATTAGGAAACAGCCTTCTGTAAGACTTAGTAATATCACTTTTGGGTATATATCCAAAAGACGTTCAATCGTGCCACAAGGACATGTGCTCAACTATGTTCATAGCAGAATTGTTTGTCATAGCCAGAACCTGGAAACAACCTAAATGCCCCTTGACTGAAAAATAGATAAGTAAAATGTGATATATTTACACAATGGAGTACTACACAGCAGAAAAAAATAATGACATTTGAATATTGCAGGCAAATGGATGGAGCTAGAGAACATCATTTTGAATGAAGTAAGCTAGACACAGAAAGATAATTATCACCAACCCACAAATCACAATCCCAGAGAACCTAGACAAGAATGAGAGACATACATAGGTCTAATCTACATGGAAATTAGAAAAAGACAAGATCTCCTGAGTAAATTGGGGGCTTGGGGCCCTTAGGAGAGGGTGATGGGGAGGGGAGAGCCATGAAGGGGAGCAGAGAATAATGTAGAGCTCAATAAAAATCAATAAAAAAGTTTAAAAAATCACATGCCTTGCAATTACAGAACCTTAAATGAACCACAGGCAAAATGTATTTTAAAGCTGTATTTAAGTTGTTTATCTCCTATATGATGTCAAAGATAAGGAGATTGAAGTTAAAATGCTTCTATTTATTGACATAGTATATGAACCTGATAACACTTATTGGAAACTGAGGAATGCCTGAGATTCTCATGCTACACACTTTCTGCTTTGTAGCCATAAATAGGTGACTCAGCAGCTGCTATACACAACGGTTAGCAGAAAATTATAGGTTTTGATGGAAAACATTGAGCTTGCATGGTTCTGACTTAATTTGAAGCAAGAAAACATAAATGATATCACGTGGTATAATTAAAAATTGAGAAAATTGTACCAATGTTCAAGGAGAAATTTTTTAACTATAAAAATGAATCTAAGAAAAATATGTGACAGTGTAAGTTTAAACTCTGAGACAAAGGTTCTAGGAATCCAACAGTTCACAAATAGAACATTTAGCCCAGAAAAACTGTTTCTTTTTTATTTTCAGTAGCAAATAGAGGTGTATGTGTGTGTGTGTGTGTGTGTCTGTGTGTGTATATGTGGGCGTGTGTGTTTGTGTGTGCGTGTGTGTTTAAATGTTTGAAATTATAATGTAATGTCTTTGGGTAAATAGGCAGGGTGACTGAGAGAGAATAAATAAATAAATAAACAGAGAAACAAATGGTAGACCAAAAAAGTATTGTTCTTAATATTTTATTTGCTCTACTTTATTGGCAGCCGAAATCTTCAGCAACATTAGTACTAATTACAAAGTTAAAAATTAACATACCTTAATGGTATCTTTAATAGAATCCAATATTCTCTTAGAAATTTTCCTTGTCACTTGGCTCTTACAATCTTCCATTCACTTTTCCATAATGCTTTCTTGTTCTTGGGTTCAAGACTTGTGCTATCGATGTGTCAGTGCCTTCTCCTGTGTCAGGGAAGATAAATCCATGAAACTTCAACAGCATAGATTCTAAAAAAAAAAAGAAAAGAAAAAGACCTGACAAAAATTCCAATATCAGTTGATGTTCCAATACAGATGTGGGAAACATCTCATGGGTTCCAACCCCTAGATCAAGAGCCGTAAGCACAAAACAACTTTAAATAAGGAGAAATAGTCTTCCCAGGAATAAGGCTCATGATTGATATTCCAATAATGAGTGGTAAGCCCTTGAAGCATACATGCAGGCAAAGCTAAAGAAACATAGCAATTTTTAAATACACACCACACTTACACACACACACACACACACACACACAAATGGATACACACACACACACACAAAGAGAGAGAGAGAGAGAGAGAGAGAGGTGGGGGCTGTGAATTGAAAAAGAATGAGAGAAACTGTAATTCTATTTTAATTAAGTAAAATATAACAACCGTTATTACATGGGGCTACCCAATTAGAACAGGTACCATTTTTGGAAGATTCATAACATGTGGCCAGGTAGGTCAGAAGCCCTAGTGCTGAGTTTAATATTCTGCCAAATTTACATAATATTAAAATTACTCTTGATGATTTATCACTATTTCCATAGACTCATAAACTTTTTAATCCTCATACTAGAAGCATCTTCTCACAGAAGAGGCAGTTAACATAAAGACTTTTAACTGTTCAATGTAAAATTGATAAGAGACTATGGAATGGTTATCCCTAAGTGTACCATACATATGAAACCCTTCTCACTAAAGATCTGGGAGTTCCACAGAATAGAAAGTGGGAAAACTTTAAGAGTCAGAGGTAAAAGATGACTTCAAGAAAAGAGTGATTTTTGAACACAACAGAGAAATTGACAGATGAACTCCTAGAGAGCATAGCAACATGAACAAGACAGATATAAATATAAGCCAGACACAGTGGGGAAGGGGAAGGGCACATGATCACACCACTGGCTGGGAAACTGTATGCTTCTGGCAGAGAGGAAGTCAGCTTTCTTTAAGGTCACAAGCATTATATGTCTACCATACTCCCAAGAGTTGTTGAGTAACAAATACTAGCCTCAGTGTAGCTTAGAAACATAAAGAAAAAAAGAAAATAAAGGAAGAAAAGCCAGAGCTGGGTATGTAGGGAGGCGAGGACACAGAGGAGCTGGGTATAGTGTGAATGTGATTAAAATGCAGTATATGAAATTTTGAAGGAATTGATGGAAATCCTATTTTAAAAATTCAGCATTGTATTTGTTTGCAAATCTTCACATGTTAGTTAACAGATCTATATACTCTTGCTAAACAAAATATAATAGTGATATAAGAAAAGGCAATTTTTGTTATTATTTGCATATGATATGACTATTTAAATAGAAAACTCAAGGGAATAATCTACAAAACTATGAGAATTAATACTGAAGTTCATTATAATGATTGGATACAAACTCAATGGTGATGTTGATAGTTTTTCTGCATCACAGAAATAACCAATTAGAGTACATAATGAGAAAAGGTACTATTCACATTATAGTAACATCTTATTAAGAAATCCACATAATCTACATGATCAGTTTTATGATATTTTACAAAGCAATAGAAATAAAATTGGTGATACAATATGAAGAGACTGTATTGAGCAGCACTGGAGTTTGTAAAACATGCACATAGCTTCCGAAGTAATTATACATTAATAACATGATATTTGGAATCATGAAGAAAATTTCTAAATTTGATCTGGAAGAAAAAATAGGTAAAGATAAAAGTGAACACTAGGGAGAGGAAAAATAACATCTTCACTGTAATAAAAAGGTGTTTAAAGATGATGTTACAAATATTCTGTGGTTCTGACTAAAGAAATTAGAGTAACAGAGCCGAAGAGGGTAATGCAACACATTGAAATATTTATAGAAATTTAGTTCATAAAATGTATGTCACAAACCAAGCATTACAAGACGGAGGGCTTTGAAATAATAGTACAGATACAATTAACAACTTTGTTAAAAAATGATGAATGCAACCTAGTGAACACAAATCCTCATGAAAAAAAGGGGGAATTTTAAAATGCTCAAAGTACATACAGCTGATACTTTAATAAACCAGCACAAACCTAAATGCATTTTTACTATTTGTACTTATACCCATAGATAAGTGTAGTTTTCAAGTGTCATCAAGGAATCTTCTCTTTGCAGCAGAGACCATTACAGAAACCCACAACAAATCAAAATGCAGTGTTGTAGAGCCCAATCCCAACTAATATATCACAGCACTCCTCTGGCATCTAAGGCTCAGATCCTTGTGAAGGAGAGATCAGAAGGACTACAAAAGCCAGAAGAATGGAGTTTTCTGTGACGTTGTAATTTTTAGAAATCTCAGGCACTATACCTATGACATCTCTCCTACATGCCTCTCTAAACTGCACAGCTCTTCTATACATGGGGTAATTCAACTATTTCCAAAGACAGATGGACTCTGTGTGCTAAAGTCATGCATGTAAAGTCCAGTCTGTAAATACTATACACTTTTTCCACTTGCTGGAAGTTGAACATACACTCTTTTTAAGAATGCATGAATCATGAAATAATTACTTAAATTCACTTTGCCCATTATAGGCTATATAATTTTATTTATTTATTTATTTATTTATTTATCAAGAGTTTCTAGAAGTCTAGCGATCCAATTATACATGGGCTCAAACTATGGTAGGCATAAAAACAAGAGTAGACATAATAATTTTAAAAACTGTCAATGTGTTCCATTAATAATTTAATATTTGTTTGTGCCCAAACGCTGTTAATAAATTGAGTCAATTTTCTTCCCATGAATATACTTAAAATGACAAAAGGTCAAAATTATGACAGTTTTCAGGGACTTTTTTTTTAGAATTTCAAGTTATTTAAAAAGAGAACTATTTAAGTGGAAAAATTAAAGACATTATAAAATTTGTAGAAGAAATAAAAATAACAAGACTTTTTCAAGTAACTTGTGGTGGAATATGATCTGTTTAAGCATTCCTAAAAGTATATCAAAGGGTTGCTAGAATCTGAGAAACAATGTATATTAATATTTTTAGCAATATTTATAAGAATACCATTATGGTTATATGAGATAATATAAAAGGTATTTCAAGAGCCAGATAGTGTTGGTGCACACCTTTAATGCCAGCACTCGGGTGGCAGAGGCAGACAGATCTCTGTGAGTTTGAGGCCAGTCTGATCTACAAGGGCTAATTTCAGGACAGAAGTCCTGTCACAAAACACCCCCCAACCAAAAAAAAAGTTATTTGAAATAAATATTTAGTTTTTTTGAAAGACATTTGCTATGATGCTAAAGGCTGAGGAAAAGAACAATGTTTGTATATTTTAATATAATACACTAATTAGTTAAAGATACTGACAGCTTTTGTCAGAGTATAAAAAATTATGATAATTTGTACATCATATATAAAACTTTAATATTAGATTAAATGGTAAATGATTACAGATATAGAATAAAATTTATAGATGCAGTTATTTTAGAAGATATAATGTATGATAATTTAAAATTGCATTCATGCTAAAATGTATGCTTATGAGGAAATGATTAGAAATTAATGATATATTGCATTTATTTCTAGAATATAAATATAATTATGCTATAATAGAATATTGACAAGTGAAAATATTTATAATATGATTGATATCCTATGCTAATATGGATATGAACTTTAAATAACAAATGAAAATTCACATGTGTGTTTAAATGTGTTAACTCATTTCTATGTATTCTGTTTCAAAGTTATGAGTTTAAATGTACAGCTTTTGTGATTTCTTGTTATTTCATTTTTCAGAAAAGATTTCATGAAGCTCTGAATGGCCTTGAACTGGTTATGGAGCCAAAGAAATCAGTGAACTACTTCTTCTCTCTTTATTTTTATTTTTAACTTTTAAAACAGCCTTATTTTATATACCAATCCCAATTCCCTCTGCCTCCTGTCCTCCCACTCCTCCTACCTTCTCCCCACTCTACCTTTATCCACGCCTTAGAAAGGGTGAGATCTCCCAAGGGTCGACAACACAGTCTGTCTCATAACTTGAGTCAGAACCAAGGCCCTCCCTCCTGTATCTAAGCTGAGGAAGGTATCCTAACTGGGAAATGGGGTCCAGTTCATGCACTAGGGATAAATATTGGTTCCACTGCTAATGATCCCACCAACTGCCCACGGCAGACAACCATCACACTCATTCAGAGGTCTAGTTCAGTCTTGCATTGTTGTCAGTCCGAGGTCAGTGAGCTCGCACTAGCTCGAGGCAGCTTCTCTGGGTATCCCCACCATGGTCTTCATCCCTTTGCTTGTAATGTTTCTACCCCCTCTCTATCACTGGAAACCAGGAGTGAGGCTCACTGTTTAGCTGTGGTTCTCAAATCTGCTTCCATCAGTTACTAAATGAAGGCTGTATAATGACAGTTAAGGTAGTCATCAATCTGACTACAGGGGAAGGGCAGTTTATGTGTTCTCACCACTATTGCTTAGAGTCTTAGCTGGGGTAATCCTTATAGTTTCCTGGAAGTTTCCCTAGTGCCTGGTTTCTCGCTAAACCTACAATGGCTCCATCTTTCAAAGTTATCTCTTTCCTTGTTTTCCCTCTCTGTCCTTTACTTAACTTGATCTTCTGGATTTTTCTTGTTCTCCCCGCCCCCCACCGCTTCCCTTTTTCCCTCCCCTTACCCCCAGTACCCTCTCCCCACCACTCATGCTGCAAATTTACTTCTCCTTCCCCAGGGAGATCCATATATGTCTCTCTTAGTCTTCTCCTTGTTTCATGTCTTCTCTGCGGTTGTGGGTTGTAGACTGGTTATCCTTTGCTTTATGTCTAATATCCCCTTATGAGTGTGTGCATACCATGTTTATCTTTCTGGGTCTGGGTTACCTCACTCAGGATGGTATTTCATTCTATCCATTTGCCTGCTAACTTCAAGATTTTTTTTTTTATCACTGAGTAGTGCTCCATTGTGTAAATGTACCACATTTTATTTGTCCATTCTTCAGTTGAGGGGCATCTAGCTTGTGTCCGGGTTCCGGCTATTATGAATAATACTGTTATAAACATAGTTGAGCAAATGTTCTTGAGGTATGGGCCTACATACATCCTTGGGGTATATGCCCAGTGGTGATATTGCTGGGTCTTGGAGAGATTGATTTCCAGATTTTTGAAAATTTGCCATACTGATTTCCAAACTGGCTGTATAAGTTTGCACTCCCACCAGCAATGTGCGAATGTTTCCCTCATTCCACATCCTCTCCAAAATAAACAGTCATGTTTTTAATTTTATTTTATCCATTCTGACTGTAGTAAGGTGGTATCTCAGAGTTGTTTTGTTTTGCATTTCCCTGATTGGCAAGGATGTTGAGCAGTTTCTTAAGTTCTTTTAGCTATTAGAGATTTCTTTGTTGAGATCTCTGTTTAGATCTGTACCCTATTTTTAAATTAGATTATTTGGTATTTTAATATCTAGTTTCTTGAGTTCTTTGTATATTTTGGAGATCAGCCCTCTGTTCAAAATGGGGTTAATGAAATTTTTTTCCCATTTTGTAGGTTGTCATTTTGTCTTGATGACTGTGTCCTTTGCCTTACAGAAGCTTCTCAGTTTTATGAGGTCCCATTTATTAATTGTTGATGTCAGTGTCTGTGCTACTGGTATTATGATGTGCAAAGTCCTTCTGTATAATGTGTTGCTTGTATTGGTTAATGAATAAAGAAACTCCTTGGTCCTACAACAGGACAGAATAAAGCTAGGTGGGAAAAGTAAAGCTAGGACAAGAGAAAGTAGGTGGAGTCAGAAAGACACATGTAGCTAGCTACCTAAGGTAGCAGACGCTGGGAACCTTACTGGTAAACCATGAGCCTTGTGGTAAAATACAAAATAAGAAAAATGTGTTAATTTAAGATGTAAGTGTTAGTTAACAAGAATCCTGAGCTAATAGGCCAAGCAGTGTCTTAATTAATACAGTTTCTGTGTGATTCTTTCAGGTCTGGGTGGCCAAGAAACAAACAAACAGTCTCTGCCTACAGTATTATATTTTGGAAGTGCTCTCCTGTGCCAATGCTTTCAAGTCCACTTCCCACTTTCTCTTCTAGGAGGTTCAGTGTAGCTGGATTTATGTTGAGTTCTTTGATCCAGTTGGAACTGAGTTTTGCACATGGGGATAAATATGGGTCTACTTGAATTCTTCTACATGTAGACATCCAGTTATGCCTTCACCATTTGTTGAAGATGCACTCTTTTTTTCCATTGTCAAAAATCAGGTGTTCATATGTGTGTGAATTAATATCAGGTTTTTCATTTGATCCCATTGGTCAACCTGTCGGTTTTTATGTCAATACAAAGCTGTTTTCATTACTATAGCTCTATAATAGAGCTTGAAGTCAGGGATAGTGATGCCTCCAGAAGTACATTTCTTGTATAGAACTGTTTCGGCTATCCTAGGTTTTTTGTTTTTCAATATGAAGTTGAATATTGTTCTTTCAATTTCAGTGAAGAATTGTCCTGGAATTTTGATGGAGATTGCATTCAATCTGTAGATAGCTTTTGATAAGGCTGCAATTTTTACTATGTTGATTTTACCTATCCAAGAGCAAAGGAGATCTTTCCATTTTTTAATATCCTCTTCAATTTCTTTATTTAAAGACTTAAAGTTCTTATCATACATGTCTTTCACTTGCTTAGATAGAGTTATTTCAAGACATTTTATGATGTTTGTGATTGTTATAGAGGGTGGTGTTCCTTAGCCATCAGAGAAATGCAAATCAAAACAACTCTGAGATTCCATCTTACACCTGTAAGAATGACTAACATCAAAAACACTAATGAAAACTTAAGCTGGAGAGGTTGTGAGGTAAAAGAAACACTCGTGCATTGCTGGTGGGAATGAAAGCTGGTACAGCCCATTTGGATGTCAGTGTGGTGACTTCTCAGAAAATTAGGAAAAAAACCTTCCTCAAGACCCAGTCATACAACTTTTGGGTATATATCCAAAGGATGCTCAATCGTACCACAAGAACATGTGCTCAAAAATGTACATAGCAGCATTGTGTGTCATAGCCAGAACCTGGAAACAACCTAAATGCCCCTTGACCAAAGAATGAATGAGGGAAATGTGGTACATTTACACAATGGAGTATTACATAGCAGAAAAAAATATTGACATCTTGAATTTTGCCGGAAAATGGATGGAGCTAGAAAACATCATTTTGAATAAGGTAACCCAGACCAGGAAAGACAATGTACTCACTCATAAGTGGTTTTTAAACAAAAAGCAAAGAAAACCAGCCCACAAATCACAATTCCAGAGAACCTAGACAATAATGAGGATCCTAAGAGAGACACATAAATCTAATGTACATGGGAAGTAGAAAAAGACAAGATCTCCTGAGTAAGTTGGGAGCATAGGGACCTTGGGAGAGGGTTTAAGGAGAAAGGAGAAGCAGAGAGAGGAGCAGAGAAAAATGTAGAGCTCAATAAAAGTCAATAAAAAATAAAATAAAAGGTGATATTTCTCTGATTTCTTTCTTAACCTATTTGTCATCTGTATATAGAAGGGCTACTGAATTTGTTGAGTTAATTTTGTATCCTGGATATTACCGAAGATGTTTTTCAACTCTAGGTGTTTCCTGGTAGAACTTTTAGAGTCACTTACATAAACTATCATATCATCTGCTAAAATATTCACTATTTCACAAAATAGTGAAAGTTTGACTTCTTAAATGATAGAAATTTAGGTCTTTGTGACTATGCCAGTGTTAAATATGTTGGTTTTGTAAATGAATCTTGCCTTAGTTAAGGTTTCTATCGCTTTGGTGAAGTCCATGATTAAAACAACTTGGGGAGAAAAGGGTGTACTTGATTGGCAGAGCAGCAGTCCATGTAGGAAAGCTAAAGGGGACAGGAACCTGGAGGCCAGAACTACTGCAGAGGCCAGGCGGTGTGATATTGCTCATTGGATTGTTCTTCATGGATTGTTCATCCTTCTCTCTAGCATCCAAGACCACCAGTCCAGCTATGGCTCCACCCAGAATGGACTATGTCCTCCTACATCAACCACTAATAAAGAAAATGCCCCACAGACTACCTAAAGTCCTATCTTATGGAGGCATTTTTCCTCAGGTAAGGTTCCCTACTCTACGATGACGCTAGACTATGTCAAGATTGCATAAAATGAGCCATTACAAGTATCTAATTCTTTACTATATTTTCTAAAGTCACCATGGTCATTTTCTGGAAAATAGTGGTATAGAATAAATTCATTGCTAACAATCCCTTCAATACTTCTTTCATCTTGGTTTCAATTTGTCTGGATTATTCATTCTGAGATGTTTACCTAACAGAGTGGTTTGACTGTGCCTGTCAAGAATAAAATAGTTTTCAAGCACAATGGGTATGCAATTATACATATATATTTGAAACTCAGTTATTTTGCAAGTTATTGTCTCTTTGTGTCATGTAAGGGTTAAGGTTTTGAAGTTACATGTATAATTATATGAAATTATCACTAAATCAGTGAGTTTCATTTCTCATGAGTTTATGAAATGTTCAGTACAATCACATATTGTGGTAATTAGATAAGGTCCTTGCTCACTGTAGTCTTCCACAGTTTAATATTAAGCAAAAGGAACCAGGTTAGAACCCTGAGTTCTAAATGGCTGAGAGTACAATAATAGTGTTCACTTACATTGGAAAATTATGATGGCGAACAAGTTAACCCAACATTCTCATATGTCACATTTTTTAAGTCAGGAGATGATTTTCTCTAATATGAAGCATGCCCATTATTCACTGTTTGTCATAGTGTTTGTCTAAAGTTTTCCATTGTGTGGTTTAATTGTGGAGAACAGACAGAAGGTGTTCAGTCAAGTGCTTCCGAAGAGTGAAGTCACAGGAGAAGAGAAAAGGTAATCTGTTAAAATACCCTGAAGACTATATTCTAAATGTATTGTACAAAGTTCATAAAAGCTAGAATAGATTATTACCATTATTGCCAAAGAGGGGTGGTACACTGTCATTTTCTAAAAATTAAAAAATGTAATTTATAGAATTACAATTCACAATTTATTAAATTTACAAACTGAAGTACACATTCCAATGTGTGTGGTCTGTTTAGAGTTTAGTAGCCATATCACATTGTAAGTTTAAAATATTTATATTGCTGAGAACTTTTATTTAAAAAATTTCCAAGAACAGTTTTTCTTGACACATGTGTGAATCAAGGGAATTTGATCAGTACTGTTCTTAATATAAAAACAGTAAAACAGAACCTAGCAGTGGGGGTACATGCCTTTCTTTTTTTTTTTTTTCTCTAGTAAGGTTATGTTTTACTTCTTTTCTTTATTCAAAATGACTTTATTGTAATTGCTTTATTATTTAAAGATATTCTAATTTCACATGTTCATTATGTCCTCTGTGATACATACACACATGGATACCACATGTGTTGGTCATATCCAATATTGCTTTCCACTCTTCCTTACACATTCCCATTCTCCAAATTGCTATGTATGTGTTTTTGTGATATTTATTTTTGGAAGACTTTTCTGACTCTTAAGAAAACACTATTATCTATTTTCTCCAGGATAAAATTGCTTCTATATTTTTTCACCAAAATATAAATACTGTTTTCATGGTCACTGTTTACATTTGAGAGAGTAAGGAAGAAATAGTAAATTATTTTTTCTTGTAAAAATCTCTTTGATAGAGAAATTCATAGTGGCCCAATTTTAATTAATAAATCCTCATCTCTTCATAGATGATGAATCTATGAATCATGAGATTCAAGGATGTAGATAGGTAACTGAATTTTATATGTTTCCCTTAGCTACTGAAATGACAAGGTGGTTATGAATACAATTTTTTTGCAGAGGCTCTGAGAGATATCCCAGAACCCACATCAGGTGGCTCACAAATGCCTATCATTCCAGGCAATCTTTAGCTTGCTTTGACCCTCTGAAGACAACTGCATAACACATACTAGAAACTTAAGCCTTCTGATCATAGGAAAAGATAAATAATCAGTGGTCAATATTTAGGATATGTATGGCATATAAGATTTCCTTCTTTGTACATGAAAGTCACAAAGGCCATCAATACTGTTTGATTTCCTTCCCAAGACAAATGTCCCTTGCAAAAGAATAACTTCTCAGACATCACCCAAGTTTGAAAAGTCACAAAGTGATCAACCGGTGATGACCAATGTGCAAGAAATTATATTTTAGAATTGCACAAGACATCTTTTTGACGTTATTTTGTGAATGATCTCTGTGAGTTCGAGGCCAGCCTGCTCTACAGACTCCAAAGCTACACAGAGAAACCCTGTTTTGAATCTCCTTCCCCCGCAAAAGATAAAAACCAAAACAAAGAAAGAATCACAACAATAAAACAAAACAAATGAACAACATAATACAATGGGTATCTCTGGTCCTTTACTGGTTTCTTCAGCACATGGGTAAACAGCAAAATATTACTGGATTGTATATGTTCATCTGAAAGTCTTAATGTGTCACCCACTCTTGTTGCAGATTATTGCATTTCAGCTGATATTGGGTCTGGGAATTTACCATGATTGCATGTGGCTCAATGACTAGATTGTAAATTCTCTGACCTAATCAAGAGTTTATCCCTTTTGTGGATTCATAATCTGATCTCACTAATAGAAGGTGCTAGAAAATAGTGGGTGGAAGCTAGATGAAGGACAGGTCACCAGAGGCACGCTCTAGAACGTCTGCTCTTGTCCTTGATCCCTTCTGCCTGATAGTTCCTGTTCTCTGGCTGCCGGGAGATTAGCAGGTCTGTTCCGCCTCATCCTCTGTCACAACACTCCAGCTCACCTCAGACTAACACAGATGTGTGGACTGACATTGAAGGTTGTCCGATGATGAGGTAAATTCTTCATTTATAAGATTTTTCTCTTGGGTACTTGTTACAGCAATGAAAGAGCTAACTAATACTACATAAAAACATGATCCGTGATATTATTGATCATTCCGAAAGGAAGAAAATTTGTCCTAAAATTCCAGCTAATGTTTTACACTTTGCCTCCACTTTTGCAGAGTCTTCAAACGAGTAGCTTCCCCATCTGTATTCCAGCAATATGCAGACACCTGAATAATTTCAAATAGAGAATTTACTCTGCTTTTTTAACAATGATTTTGGGAGTCAAGAAGATTACAGAAAGAATTATTCAGTAGAGAGAAATAAATATTATTTTGCCCTCATATATTGTAGAATTTTAAAATTTCCAATCATCGTTGTTCACTAGTAATGAGAAATCTTGTCAAAACTTTGAAATAAAGCCAGTTTTTAGGATTTGTAATTTTAAAAAAACAATCAAAAGCTGTACCTTTTGAATAACTTTTCAAAATAAACCCAAATCCCAATGTCTTGAAACCAGGAGACAGCAATTGCAAAGTAGCCATTTTCTAGTCATTTTATGAAGACATTCTGTGGTATAATTGTGAAGACAGTAAGGAAATGAAGGACACTGGTAAGGAACTGGGGTCAGATGTTTATTGATATCTGAAGGTAAGTTAATTTCAGTTTATAAGTAACTCAGTATGAACCGATACATAAGTGAGACTTTTCAAAAGAGAAACAATGCTGAGCCTTCATTGTTTTAGTTCAAAGAGTGATAGTTTCCTAGTCCTTCAAACAGGAAAAACAAACAAGCAAACAAACCTGAGCCCCTAAACAGTAAACCAAGCCTTTTCTATTTACTCTCAATAGCCTTAGGCAAAGATGTTCATCCAGTATACCTCATTGTCCCCATCTGTAGAATGGCAATAACGATGCTTACCTGCCTTTCAGGAGTGCTATGAGGCATAATTAGTGGTAAAGTATTTTGCAGATGAGGAATTCAGTGCAAACGCTAAGTACCATTATTATAGCAATTTTATGATAGGTATGTAATTGTATTTTTTTATTTTCAAAGTGTTGCAGTTTTCCATCTGTCATTTGTAATTCATCAAGCGAAAGCAAAACTTGGATTTTCTCACATTATCATGGTATGAAATGTATCTAAGCACGAGTCATGATAGCATGTATCCAAGTTCTTTGTATTTGTCTTTGAGAAGTCAATCAGCAAGCAAACACATTAAGCAGATCATATGTAACTACTGAAAAATGTTAGGCAAGTTTCTGCAAATACTAAGGTGAAAATTAGTAGTGACCAGGTCTATAGCCTCACTTTGTCTCCATGTGAGTCAAAATCCATTGGAAGTGATGGTCACTTTCGCTTTTTCTTCCTTACCTCTGCTCTCCTTTGCCTCCTTTTTACGTCGCCCTGTCTTGACTTTATTCCTTTAAAACTAATGAAAATTAATCAAGCAGAACAATTTCATATGGGCAGGAAGGCTTTCTTTTCTTGACTCTATGAGACAAGGTTTTCATTGTTTCCTGGTTTGTTTGCTTTTTTACAGGTGACTTTCCTCATCTTGTTTTTGTTGGGACCTTCTACACTTATTTTATTTATTTATTTTATTTTACTTATTTTATTTATTTATTTTATTTTACTTATTTTATTTATTTATTTGCTGGTGAGCAGCAAATAAAGACACACTACCGCAGACCAAAGCACAGTTGTCTCCCTAGTACATGTGCTTGATAAATGCCCTGTTTCAGCTAAAGAAGATGTATAACTGCTCCCTCATACTAAATTTCGTGGTGAAAATCTTTAATAACTAAAACTGACTATAATTTCCTCCTTTTGACTGTTCTGTTTCAGGGCCTCATAAATCCTTTTTATTGATTAGTTTTACACGGAATGTTGTGGAGCTCTAAACACAAGAAATTAAACTGAATGACAGGTGGATTTCTTCTCATAGTCTTTCAGCTAACCCAGCCAAAAGGATGGTAGGTGACATTATAGACTTTTTTTTATTTTTAAAAATTCTTCTAATGTGCATAAGTTATTTCAATTAATTTTTTATCCTGAACTTAATTGAAGAATTTAATGGAAAATAACTCAAATATTACTTCATTTTTTTGCCTTTTTGAAATATTACATTTAAATTCATTTACTGATATATATGACTTCACTAGGAGAAATAATAGAATTCATAATCAAAATGATTTGGCATTATATTGTGAAGCTGGTAAGTTAATCTCTTACATAAAAGTTTGGCAAAACTTCTTCCTGTCTTTCTTGAACATAGAAAAGTCACCTTAGTTTTAGATTTCAGTAACCAATACTTTGTCTGTGATATGTTTGGATGGAAAAATACTTTCTGCTATAAAACAATATATGGCACAAATCATTAAAATACTTAATGCATGAAAATGTATTATTGTCTGGAAGTAATATAGAGCTCTCACATCTCATGCTCCAGGGGTAAATTCATAGAGGCCTAAAGTGACAAGTTGTGACTCTAAGGATAGCAAGGACAATAGCCATTATTTTTTGTTACAGAGGGAAGAGTGGTAAATGACTCTGAGATACCTGAAGTTCCTGTATATTTAGATAACGTTATCTAAACTCTTAAAAGAAAAGGAACTTACTTTACGGAATAAAGTAAAATAAAACCAAATCAGAAGTAGATCAAAAAGCTGAATGTGAAGCAGGAAGGCTTGTCCCAACCCAGGAACTATGCAGTGTGTGAAGATACAGCTTAGGAAAGAAACATGCAACATAGAGAAGAAGAGGGAAATTTAACACTTCCCACCTAGATAAAAGAACAATCCCAACAATGATGATGAAAAAAACCTAAGAAGTATTATGGTATGTATTTGAAATGTCTCTCTCACGCTAGTGTCTGACTGGTCAGTCTGCACTCAGTGGTGTCAATTTGAAGGCTATGGAACCTTTATTGGGTAAAGCAAGACTGACTGAGCCAGGTCAATAGAAGTAGTCCTTTGAATGGTAGACCCCGACAAGTTCTCATGTTGTTCTCTGCTTCATGTCTGTGGCTTTACGAGTACCACCACGGTGAGGGCTACTCCTACCACTGAGCTCTTCCCTTTCATGATCAAAACTAAGGCAGGCTAGAAAGCAGGGGACATGGGGACATAGGAAAGGTTAAGGACCTTTTATCCTGGAGTCTAAGTTAAGATTCCCACCAGCTTATGATTAAAAAATTAAACTATTAACATGTATGAAAGTTGCTAACACAAAAATAATATTATATAATAATGCTGTTTTCAGAAAAAAATGTGTATAAACTTGGAGATAGTCTCATTCTTGACTAAAAATTGCCTTGGAATCCTAATGAAGACAGTTAATTTTGTCTCCAGGAAACAATTTTTCCTTCTCACATCCCAGTGTCTTACAGTTTCAGAGTGATTTTCCTAGCATTATGGAAATCTGAGGTGGGAAGCAGAGTACCTCTGTCACCTGTGGCAGCCTGGGGATGCTCCTTGCTTTTGGGTATCTAAACACTAACAGGTCAAAGCTGTATTCATGGATTCAATTAAGAAAATAATTTTAGGACTAGCTGAGAAGAAAAGGAGTTCAATGAAGACATTGTAATTAGATTAAAGCAGCAGGGTTGAGAGAAAGCAAGTTTCTCAGGAAGAGAGACAAACCCCAGAATACAGGGTGGGAATGTCCTTCTGCCATTACTTTTCTCTAAAAGGTATATGGAACTTTGGACTTTTGAACAGCAGTAGGACTCTTTAGTCTAAAAAACCTTTTAAATAAATATGAACTAAATAAATGTGACCTTACAAGTTAATATGAGCTTTTAGGGTCCAGACACACACTGTTGTTAATTTGAATCTGAAGTGTCTCCAATAATATAATGTTTCAAACAGTCTCCAACTTGCAATATTTTAGGACCAGTAGAAGGAGAAGAAACTGGCCACCAGAAGTAGTTCTAAGAGGTGTCTCTGAAAGCTGCACCTGTCTCCGGTTATGGCTCACATTGTTTGCTTCATGACCTCTATTTGTAAATACCTGAATCATGCCCTTGTCATCATGGACATAGCCACTCACATATCTGTATATTTCCTGAAATGATAGCCTAAACTTATTATAAAATTTTGATCTTGAATGATCAACATTCTTAATCCTAAAGAGAGCATTGATAGCATCCCTCTGATGTTTAGAAAATATCGTGGAAGAAGAGGCAGAAAGAAAATAAAGGATGGGAAATAGTGTGAAGTGTGGTTGCATCCTATCTTATCTTCTGAGCGTACCACCACAGCCATATGAGTATGTGGCCACAGTTGTCCACACTGCACTTGTACAAGAGAAGACTTAGCAGCAACCACTCACAAATGAGAGAGGTATTAATGGGCCCTCTCTGTCCATACCAAACTACTGTGTAGGGATCGATTTCAGAAATGGAAAAATCACTGTCTTCACTTGTGTACCCACTTGTGAGCTCACTGGGCTCCGTTTGAGAGCTGCAGACCAATGGTCACACAGACAGCACTGATTAAACTCGTGGGTCACAAAAACAGTGATGTGAACATGGGAAAGAAAGTGTAGGGAGTAATAGGAGTAGACTGGGTAGAACAGAAGAGAGAGGATAGAGGATGAAAGTAATCAAACGCATCGCTTACCTTGCATGTATGAAATCATCAGAAAACAAGCGTAGCTACTTTTACAGAAAGGAAGATTGCTTCTGCCACTTGCAACATTTCTTTCTTGTCTGCAGTTTTTTGAGTAGACTTGAGGTCTCTTAGACTTTCCAAGAGATGTTAGCATGTCTATTGTTATCCTTGATGAGCTCATGTTTAGGTATTCATGTTGGTGCAGTTTTATGTGTGTAGGTAGACTTTGACATTCCTAGAAAACACAATCACACACAGTACTTATAATCTATCTACCACTTTTTCTGCAGTAATCCCCAAGCCTTAGGTGTGGGAGTATTTTGTAGGTATATTCACTGGGACTGGGCTTCACAATTTGGTATATTGATTTGTTGTGGTTTTCTGTAATGGTCCTCATCTGTTACAATGAGAGGTTTCCTTGATGTGGGTTGATGACTACACTTACCTGTGAGAATAAAGACAAATGTTCAGAATGTAGTTAGGGATTATGTTGGAGCAAGAGATATAGTCTTCCTCAGGGAAGAATAAATCAATGGATTATCCAAAGGCATTCTTGAAAATATGCATATAAGTGACATTACAGAGTCTGAGTAGGTTGTACTTCTTTATTATTTAGTAATAGTACTTATTCATTATTTGGTGATATATAAATAAATACATACACATACATACACCTACATATACATATACACATAGACAAAGACACACAAGGATAACACAGACATAGTCACAGTCACAGATACAGGACACAGACAGAGCCACACATATACACACACACAGACATGGTCTAAGACACAGCATAAGACACGGACAAAGTCACAGTCAGAGACACAGGACACAGACAGGGCCATAGACAAACACATACACACACACACACACACACACACAAAGACACAGTTACAGACTTAGCCACAGACACAGACATAGACACAAGACACACAGTCATAGACACACCACACACAGGCACACAGACAAGTCACACAGACACAGTCACAGACACACCAGACACACCAGACACACAGTCACAGACACACCACATAGAGACACACAACACACAGACACGCCACACACAGACACAGTCACAGACACACCACACGCAAACACAATCACAGACGTACTACACTCAGACACAATCACAGACAGACACACAGAGATAAAGTCTCTGACACTCAGAGACACGGGGACAGATTCTCTCTCTCTCTCTCTCTCTCTCTCTCTCACACACACACACACACACACACACACACACACTCAAGGAAAAGAGACTCATCCAAAAGAATAGACACAAGCAGAAACATACAGAGATACACACAGCATAGTCACAGACACAGATACACAGATGCAGACACAAAGACACAAAGGCACAAACACAGCATAGTCACAGACACAAACATTGAATGACACAGACGCACAGAGACATAGACTTAGTCACAGACACTGTCACACATAGACACACAACAATGATACAGTCTCAGACACACAGCACAGACACATTCACAGACACACATAGAAACAGTCACAAACACAGACACACAGCGCTGACATAGACACTCACACACTTAGACACAGACACAGGCAAAGTCAGAGACACATGACACAGAGTCACAGACACAAACACATAACACAAACACAGTAACAAACATGTGACACACACACAAACACAGTCTCAGTGACAGACACACATAGACACAAACACAGAGTCAGGCTCTGATTCATCATATACACATATGCATGCAGCAATTCATGAGAGAAGAGACCATGAATTTTAAGAAAAAGGCAAGGAAAGATATCTGAGATAATTTGGGGGCAACAAAGGGAAGGAGAAATAATTTATTATCTCAAAACATTTAAAAAGTAAATTTGTCTTAACCTGACTAACAGAAAAATTATTGACCTAGATAAAATCCTAAGTATAATTTTTACTGATAAATTTGAATAATTTCAAAAATGGGCTAAATATTTGCACATGCCACAAGGGTTCTCAAAAATTCAGTGCATATGAATAAAATGGTTGGACCCATTGGCTTCTGACAGGCCCACTTCAGAGTTCCTACATGTCAGGCAGCTTACTCTCACTGACTGCTGAGTGCACCCTTGACTCCCTATAAGTGTGTAAGAAATCTGACTTTTGTACACCTTTTACAGAGCAAGGGGATTGACGAAAGCATGAGAACAATGTGTGGCTCAATTGCCTTCTGTACCTATTTGGGTGGCTTATCCTGGGAGTGGGGAAATTGCCATGAGCTCCGTTTGCCTTCAGTTTCCCCCTCAGAGCAAGAGCAGGAATTACCCATCAGTTCTGACTTTTTGCATAAAGCATGTCTCCTGAGAGAAGACAGATGTACGTGTATGAGTTATTCTTTTAGGACCAGTTATCATATTCTAAAACGAGGTTCCTCAATCCACTGAAGGGTGAAAACCATGTTCAGTTTTCTGTCAGATGACTCTTAGCAACAGAGTTGCTTGCATTGAGAGAGACAAGAATGGGGCATGATAGAGAAAAGAAAAGGCATCTCAATTGCACAAAGGATGACTTTATAGGAGACCTTCAAACACTGCACATCAGCCCACATCCTGATGATCATTATTGCGACATCTGTATTCACTTCACACTGACCCTGGCACTAATCAGCCAGGAAGTGCAACAAGCCCTGGTAGAAAGTATACAAAGATAAAGTGCCAAATGGTATGAATATTAAAATCATAAATACAATAAAACAAGATAATGAGTGTCCTCAATTATAATAAAGCTAAAGCCCAATTAAAACATAATCACTGACTTATTATTCAGAATTTTTTAAGAGATCATATTTAGCTGATTTGTTACACTCATTTCCCTTTGAAAGATTTCATCATCACTCTCTTTTTTGCATACCCACTTTAAGAAGATTCATTTATCCATCTAATTGAATAATTAGGCCTGTTTGATTAATTGTGCTAAATAGTTTCATGTCATGGGTATCCTTTCTGTGAAATGTTCTTGTATTGTCTTCTGTGCCTTGATGTTATTGCTATAAATTAGAAGCAGCCATTGCTTCCCCTCTGCCTCTGACATAGCCAGAGAAGACTGGAGTGAGTTAGCTTCCTTACTGTCCTCCTCACCATCCCTTACTTTCATTTTGGTTTCACAGCTGTGCAATACTCTGAGCTTCATCCTGCGTGATTTATTTTAAACAATGGGACTATAAAATAATTGTGGTCTTCCACTGCCTTATGTTCACTCTTGCCATCATGTGCAAGTTTCATAGCTTCAAAGGCTTCCCCAGGGGTCCCAGGCTAGCAGAAATCCCTGATTATAAGTGACATTTGAGTGGATTTTTTAGAATTAGTTTATTAACAATTATACCCAACCAAAGGCTCTTTATTAGTAGGCTGAAGACAGTAGCCCCAGACAAATCCCAATGCCACTATGGTAGGTAAGACGGCAATTTCCTACAGGGGAAATGATCTCCAAGACTATCTGAAGGTCAGCATCAGGGGAGAAGTCCTCTGCCTAAGATCAGCAATGCTGAAATTACAGATGCCATTTTACGGAGTGGGTGAAAGGTATTTCTTTCTGTGCCAGCCGTGTCGCCTCTCCCTCAGACATTTCCATTTGCGACAATCGACACACAGACCTGTCTGCTAGGATTTGATGGCCACATATCTCCTATTATGTCTCACCTTCTTCTACAAAGGTGACAGAAGTGTCCCACTTCTTTGAATCCTAAGCGGTCCCTTGTCCCATAAGATAATTTAATTGACTCATAATCATTCACACTGTTCCTTGAATCTTGCTGTTTGGTTGTTGTTGTTGTTTTACCAACAGACTGGTGCATTTGTCGTTGCTTCTTTAATGTCAGCATTTCACATGTGACATTTTTGCAGATGTGGCACTAGTGGAATCATTGCAGCTCTGTGGGCCAGTGACTGAGAAGTCTCAATGTGTATTGTGTGTAGGTAAGAGCACGGTTTATATTTTATTTTTATGAATAAACCATGTCTATCTAGTAATGATATGCTGCAAGGTAAGGCTTTTCATGGATTTGGATTGGAACACCTAGTTTTCAATTGAATGTAAACTGAATTGAACTAGTAACATTCTAGGAAGGGTGTGGGGTGCATCTTTTGCAGTGTTTTACCAGACACTGGGGAACAAACCAGGGAGTAGCATAATTATTTTTTTAAAAAGCATCTGTGATTACAGAACACAATTATGGTGAGTTCATATATTGATTAACCTGTTTTTTTTTCTAAAGTAATGACTATGCTGCCATTTGATTTCTAAGAAAGGAGCACATTTTGTTTTAAGGGCTTATAATACTGAAGATTATGGGTAAGTCAAGTATCAGGGCAAGGTGATTACTTAACATCTGTGACCAAGTAAAAGGCTAAAGGAGAAAATCAGCCAACATCTGCACTGTCAGTAAAATACTTGGGGGAAAAACACAAGTGAAGTGTGATTAATCACCATGGTTGTATGATTGAGTCAATTGACTGTTACTTTTTCATGATGATTAATCAGCTACAAAAATTATAATTGTCCCACTTCTAGTGGCTGCATGCTGTGCCCGATGACATCAGCTGGGGCTATAGATACTCAATGTGTGGTTTTCAAAAGAATATGCAAATATGACTGAGTAAGGAGGGGTGGGGCTTCAATGGCATTGTAAGAAACACCACGAGGCCTTGCCCTTCTATTATGGTTAGAGCTTTCTTAGCAGCTTTCAGAGAAGGCATTTCTAGTGCTATTATGACGATTTCATAACCTCATTTCTACAAGGGAAAATTAGAGAAACCCATTTCTGAAAATTGGCCATTGTGATCTTGCACAGGAAATGGTTAGAACTCTAGTGAATTATTTTCTTTTCTTCACTGCTTTCTTTTGTGAATACTGCCTAATGGTGACACACACACACAGACACACAGACACACACACACACACGCACACACATACACACAGACACACCTAGGATGGTACTCCATAGTAGGCAGCAGCTAGGGTCCTGGCGTTCAGCAGTTTCCATGTTTGACTTCCCTAGTACATTGTTGAAGTAAGCCAGAGAAACCAGGTTCCCCATCTATTCAGTATTAATAAGGAGGATGTGCTTTCAAGACACAATGTGTCGTGAACTACTAGCATCAATACAGGCTTGTTTCAAGATGTGATGTTTTAAAATGGTTACTACACAGATTCCCACAGCTAAAGGGGAGTGACATATCTTTGTAGTTGATTCTACTTACATCTTATCTGCTAGATGTACTGAGATAATTTGATACAGAGTGAAGTAAGCACCATTTTTCTCCAGGTAGGGGATCCTAGTACCACTTTGAGTGTCATCAGAGGATGGAGGAAGCTTTTGATCATCATTTTGCTGTATATGGACTCATCTCCTTAAATGATTATCTTTGGGATTAACTTGGAGGTCGTACTAAATTAAGGCATGACAAGATAGCCAAATTGATGAATTATGCAAAAGTAACTTGAGTTTCCTTAGGGTGATTCCAAACAAACTAACACTCTGCAGTAGGACAACACTTGGCAAGAACACTATCCTACATGCATTTTCTATTTTATCCTCATGGTCTTTCCAAGCTTAAGTTCAGGCTCAGACTTTCAAACTAGGATAATTTCCATTTAAAAACCCTTAGTGATGATATCTTTAAAGAAAATTCATACTCTACATTCATTAAAAGTGAAGCAAAAATGATTTTAAATTTCTTCACTGCTAGATCTATGAAGCAATACATTTCTGAGCCCTCAGCTGTACGTAAAGTTCCCACTAATGATCTGTAATGAGAGCCTCATTTTGCACATATAGTATCTTTCTTTTAAGGTTCAAGAAATAGCACAAATTTGCCAGCACCACTCTTCTTTTAGCATACTGTTTTACTTCTGAATTAAAGTACAAAGACGAGATGATTGGTAAAACCTTATCAAAGTAGGGTCTTAGCATATTTATTTATTTCAATAAGATACAACTATATAAACACAGATCAGTCCCCCAATTTGTTTAACTTTAAATA
This sequence comes from Myodes glareolus, assembly GCF_982192425.1. Taxonomy (NCBI): domain Eukaryota; kingdom Metazoa; phylum Chordata; class Mammalia; order Rodentia; family Cricetidae; genus Myodes; species Myodes glareolus. The sequence continues at coordinate 49,781,139 of NC_142041.1, read as the reverse complement.
TGAGCTATTAACAGCTCATACATATATACATATATGACTATATATGTTTTTGTGCATTTAATTATGTATATATATGTGTGTATGTGTGTGTATGCATATGTGCATTCTCTAAATCCATAAAGGGTGGGGTTTTATTAATCTGAATCTCTCAAATCTTTTACTTATGTATTTAGATAAGAAAGGGAAATGTGGGAGTAGAAGTCTCCTGAACCTTCTCTAGGTACTCACTAATTGTTAATTATTAGGGACTAACTAAGTCACTGAAGTGAGTCATTTGGCTGGTGTTTCAAATGCTGTCATTTACTACTACACAAATCAGCCTAGTGATAGAGTGTGTTTAAATTAGGTTACAACCATGCAGTTATTGGACAGGGAGTAATTGATAAAACCATTAGTAACACTTGTAGAGATAACAGCAAGAAAAATTATGCAACCATTATTATTCCTAATAGATACATGCTATAAATTGTGGAAAGAAAAAAAATCTTGCATTATCTTTCAATCAAATCTGGCAGTGCTGGAAGATTACCATGCACTAAAGGCTAGCGTGTGAAACAGTGAGCTATCACAATCTCTTTGCCTTCGTTTAGCCTTTTCATCAAATTGAGAGTTCTCATTTTAAATTTCTTTCTGTGGTGACTTTCAGTACCAGTAAAATACATGCCATTTATTAGCTGCTTTTTTGCGAGTTGTAAAAATCCTTGTGTTTTTCAATTACCTTTAAAGACACAGTGAAACACTTCAAAATGTAATATAGAGTTCGGGTTTGAGGCAAAGAATTCTAAGATATGGTACATTATTTGGTGGCATGTAAAATTTCCTTGGCTTTGGATGCTACTGTTCATGTCAGCAGAGAAAGATTGTTTTGTAATTTAAATCACCATTGCTGACTGTCATTTCCATTCTTCCCCATGTGGCAGATTGTGAAATGACAAATCTACATGGAGAAAACACAAAGAGCTAAGCCTTAACTTTAACAAAGCTTCCTTTTTCTGCTGACACTTTCTGTGGCATGTTCTAAGACACACAAAAACATGAGTAGTGGGAAGGAAATACACATATGTCTTTCTTGAGTATGAAATGCCTTAAATATGTAAATAAAAGATATTTGTGGGCATGAAAAATATCATGTTGTATTAAAACCACTTGTCCTGTTTATATTATGATGACATTGAATTTGTAATGAATTAGCAATTGTGTTGTCCAAATTTCCCAAGAATCAGAGGTACAGAGAATTTAAATAGCTTTTTAAACTTAAAACATTATTGTAGGAAAACCTATATTTAAAACATAGGTCCAATGTCTCTCAGTTAATATTAGCTCCCACTAATCACAAAGATTTTGGGTGTATTTCATTGTACACTAGACTTTATAGGGTTTGTACATGGTAAACATTCAATATGTATCAAATAAATTAGAAATAACATAGTAACAGAGAGCATAGATATATAATTTATAGATATGAATGATAAATGTGAGACTTCTTTATTTTCTCTTTGTATTGGGCATTAAGATAGAACATGAAGTAGTGATTGTGAAATCCCATAAATGAATGCATATGAGTGTGTGCACAACTGCTGACCAACTCACCCCTTTTCCCTTCTCACCCACAATGTTCCAAAGCAAACAGGAGGACTGGATGGAGATTCACATTCTTTTACTTATTATTTAATTTTTTTCATTTTACACCAACCCCTATTCCCCCTTCGTCCCCCTCTTTCTCCATCCACCTCTCCCATAAACCCCAATGTACTTCTTAAAGAAAGCAAGACATACCAAGTTGAGGAAGGACTAATGTGGAATTTCCCTCTGTATGATGTGAATATGTTTTATTATTTTTAACAGGAGTTAGTTGTGGCTTCTTGGGAACAGCATATTTTTAGATAGGCTGTTTCCTGAGGGCGATCAAAGGCTTGGTTTCCTTAAGAGAAGACTTCTTAACTCAGCATTAGCAGCAACACTGCTCAGCTTCTTTAAGAGACAATTTCCTGGTTCATACTGGCAGCACAAATGGTTCTGGATCTTTCAGGAAGTCCTGGATTTAAATGGAGTTTTGTGAGCAGTGTGTTACAAATTGCTTAATGGCAACATAAGATGCTCTTCATCCCTGGAGCTGGGGCAGTGAGCATGATGCAGGGGTGGTTATCATACCTCTGCCATGTTGGACTGGGTAGAGCCAACAGGCAAAGCCACAGAGTTAATCCTAGCCTGGCCTGTTTATCATTTCAAAAAAACAAAAACAAAACCCTCTCCTGCACAGAAAATGATTATAGATACACAAGAAGACAGATTCAGGCCTCTGAATGGGTCACAGTGTTGGATAAATGTACATGGAATTAAGAGAGAGAGAAGAAAGAGTACAGGCAGTCATAGATTATAAAAGCAAAGATAATAAAATAGAGTTAAAAAGCCACATAAAAATTTAAAATAAAACAAAAAAATCTGGATTATGTACATTATTGTGTTTTCTTTGAATTCTTTGACTACAGAGAGACATATAATTCTCAGGGTTTATAAGATAAATCAACAAATGTATTTTAAAGGTATATTCACTTCAAAATTTGAGTGTAAGGATATGCTACTTTAGAAAAGTGGTTCTATTTTTGTTTCCACAGAGGATGGACCAAATTTCCAAAATGATTGTTTATAAATGTTTGTTTTCATTAAAGGGAGTTGATTAAAAAGGACAAAGAAAGGAAGGAAGGAAGGAAGAAAGAAAGGAAGGAAGGAAGAAGAAAGGAAGGAAATACATCATAGAATTCAGTGAAAATGAATGAACAACACACCCAAATTTATGGGACAAAATGAAAGTGGTGCTAAGAAGAAAGTTCATAACATTGTCTTTCATAACAAATTTGGAGAGACCTAATACTAATGATTTAATACCATACCTCAAAGCTCTAGAACAAAAAAGAAGAAAATATACTCAAGTGAAGTTGATGGCAGGAAATAATCAAACTGAGGCCTGGAATCAATAAAACAGTAACAAAGAAACAATACAAAAAATTCAATGAATCAAAGAGTTGATTGTTTGAGAAAATCATCAAAACAGACAAACCCTTATCCAAACTAACTAAAAGATAGATGTATATCCAAGTTAACAAAATCAGAAATGAAAGGGGGAGTTAATAACAGAAAGTGATGAAATGTGAAGGACCCTTATGTTATGCTTTAAAAACATGTTCTTCACAAAATTTGAAAATATAAAAGAAATGGACACTTTTCCTAATAGATGACACTACCAAAATTAGTTAAAGATCTTATAAACAATTTAAATAGACCTATAACATCTAAGAAATAGAAACAATCATTAAATCCCCCAAACCAAAATAACCCCAGAGCCAGATGGTTTTAACACAGAATTCAACCAGATTCTCAAAGAGATAATATCAATACTCCTCAAATTATTTCAGAAATTGAAACAGAAAGAACAATTCAAAGTTCTTTTCATGAGGCCACAGTTTGTAAAAGTAGATTGCACTTTCATTTTCTGGCTACCCAGGCCCAAATAATCAAGTGGAAATTTTATTAATTACAATAGTGTTTGGCCAACAGCTTAGGAATTCCTAGCCTGTTCTTACATTTTAAATTAACCCATTTCTATTAATCTACATAATGCCACAAGGATGTGGCTTATCAGTGATGTTCTGACACCTTGCTTCTTGGGCTGTTACCTGGCATCTACCTGACTCCACGTTCTTTCTTCCTGCTTTCGGTTTAGTTTTCTTGCCAAGCTATATTCTGCCCTTCCATAGGACAAAGCAACTTCTTTATAAACCAGTAATAATAAAACATATTCATAGAATACTGAAGAAATCCCCCACAAACAGTTACTCTGACCCAAATCACACAAAAACTCAACAAAGAAAGAAAAGTAGGTGCCAATTTCACTTATAAATATTGATGCCAAAGTACTCATAAAGTAATTACAAACCAAATCCAAAAACACATCAAAAAGATCACCATGATCACATAGGATTCAATCACAGAGAAACAAGAATTATTCAATTTGTGAAAAATCTGTCAAATTTGTCAATGTAATTCATGATATAATAAACTGAAAGAGAAAATCCACATGATCATCACACTAGATGCAGGAAAAGCCTTTGACAAAATCAAACACTCCTTCGCAATAAAAGTCTTATAGAAATTAGGGATACATGGGGCATTCTTCAACAAAATAAAACGTAATATACAAGTTGATAGCCAGAATTGAATTAAATGAAAAGAAACTAAAAACAATTCCACTTATATTAGGAAAAAGACAATGCTCTCCACTATGTCCATATCTATTCAATATGGTAGTTGAAGTTCTAGCTAAAGCAATAAGACAACTAAAGGAGTTCAAGGGGAAATAAATTTGAAAGGAAGAAGTCAATGTATCATTATCCACATAAGGTATGATATTATACATATGAAATGCCTAAAATTCAACAAGGGAACTCTTTTATTTGATAAGATGCCTTTAGTTAGTGGCTGAATACAAGATTAACAACAACAACAAAAACAAGAACAAAACAAAACAAAACAGTAGCCCTCCTACTTAAAGAAGGATATATGGGCTGAGAAAAGATTCAGGGAATCAATACCCTTCACAATAGTCACAAATAACATAAAATATATTGGTGTAACTCTAACAAAGCAAGTGAAAGACTTGGATGACAAGAACTTCAAGTCTTTGGAGAAATAAACTGTTAAAGAGATCAGAAGATGTTCATGGGTCAGTAGGATTAACAGTGAAAATGAACATTCTATAAAAGCAACCTACAGATTCAATGCAAACCTCATCAAAATCCAAGCGCTATTCTTGTTAGAACTTAAAAGAACAATGCATATTTCACATGGAAAAACAAAAACTTGTTATAGATAAGAAAATCTTATATAATAAAAGAACTTCCGGAGGCATTATCCCCGATTTCAAGCTCCACTACAGAACTGTAGTTATAAAAACTGTATTTTATTGGCAAAAAAAAAAAAACAGACAGGTGGATTAATGGAATTGAATTGAAGACCCAATACTAAATCAACACACCTTTGGACACCATATTTTGGACAAAGAAGTCAAAACTATTCAATGGAAAAAATAAAATATCTTGAACCAATGGTACTGGTAAAATTGAGTGTAGTAAACTGGAAATAGATCTGTATCTATCACCCTGCAAAAATCTCAAGTTCAAGTAGATGAATGATCTAAATATATATCTAGATATATTAAACTTGATAAAAGAAAAAGTGGAAAATATCCCAAAGGTATTGGTATCAGAGATAAGTTTCCTGAATAGAACACAGACAGAGCAGGCACGAAGATCAACAATTAATAAATGGAACCTCATGGAACTGAAAATTTTCCGTAAGACAAATGACATTGTCAATAAGACAATATAGCAGCATACAGAATGGGAAAAATCTTTACCAACCCCACATCTCACAGAGGGTCTATTTCCAAAATACATAAAGAACTCAGAAACTAGAAATCAAATCCCAAATAATCCAGTTTAAAAATAGAATGCAGATCTAAACAGAATTCTCAACAGATGAATCTCAAATGGCCAAGAAACAAAGAAATGTTTAACATCTTAGCCAACAGGGAAATGCAAATCAAAACAACTCTAAGATTTCAGCATAAACCTGTCAAGTTGACTAAGATCAAAAACCCAAGTGACAGCTTTTACTGGAGAGGATATGGAGCAAGGGGAACACTATTCCATTCTTTCTGGGAGTGCAAATTTGTAAAGCCACTTTAGAAATCAATATGACAGTTTCTCAGAAAACTGGGAATCAATCTACACCAAGACCTATCCATAACACTCTGGGTATATGTATACACCCGAAAGATGCTCAATGTTCACAGCAGCTTTGTTTGAAATAACCATAATCTGGAAACAATCTCTCTCAACTGAAGAATGGATAAATAAAATGTGGTACATTTTCAAAGCAGTGTATTACTCAGCTGTTAGAAATTAGGGAATCATGAAATTTGAAGTCAAATTGATGGAACTAGAAAAATCTCACCTCAAGTGAGGTAACCCAGACCCAGAAAGTGCTCACTTAAAAGTGGATCTTTACTGTAAATTAAAGAATAACCACCATACTACTATCCAGATGATATAGGTGGGCCTTGTTTTTATGTGTTGCTTTCATTGGTTAATTAATAAAGAAACTGCTTGGCCTGATAGGTCAGAACATAGGTGGGTGGAGTAGACAGAACAGAATACTGGGAAGAAGGCAATGAGGCAGACTCCATGACTCTCCTCTCTGAGACAGCTGCAGGTTAGAATCTTCCTGGTAAGCCACCACCTCGTGGTGCTACACAGATTATTAGAAATGGGTTAGATCAATATGTAAGTGTTAGCCAATAAGAAGCTACAGATAATGGGCCAAGCAATGTTTAAAAGAATACAATTTGTGTGTTGTTGTTTTGGGTGTAAAGCTAGCCGTGCAGGAGCCAGGTGGGAATGCAGCCCACCATTCCTTCTACATCCAGAGACCCAGAGAGGCTAGGTAACAAACGGACCTCATTTGGAAGGGGAAATAGAAGAGATTTCATGGGTGGGCTAGGAGTAGGTGGGGATGGGTCAGGTGAAATTATGGAGGGAAAGGGGTGCATTTGGGAGTGAGGTAGTAACCTATTGCAAGGGAAACTCCCAGGAATCTACAAGGATGACCTCAGATAAAATTCTTAGTAATAGTGGATATATATAGCTTGAACTGGCTGTCTTCCGTGACCATTCAAATTCTCTAGCTAAGGGGTTGGGACACCCACCAAATCTTACAACCTTAGACCTGTAGTCTGTCCTGACATTGGAATTTGTTGGTTAAGGGTGGCACAGAGATTGTGGGAGTGGCTAACCAATGACTAGTCCACCCTGAAACCCATACCACAAGAATGAGCCACACCTCCTTAATGGACGAAACAATCTGACACCAGTTTGGATTCACAGGGGTATTTATTTTAGGGGAAAAATGTACAGAACACCGATAGCCAAGAAAGGAGTCTAATCACAGGAGAAAGAGCCAGAACCAAGAGAGTGAGCAGAGGACTGCCGCTTTTTTTTTTTAAAGAGAAATAGACCACTCCCCAGTGGGCTGGTATTTCAGAGGCTATTGGCTGAAGGAGCAGAAGGTGCTCCTGCAACACCCCTTCCCCCAGACACTGCCTAGAGTGTCAGAACCCAGGGGCTGCAGGCTCAGAGACCTAGGATACAACCAAATCGATAAACAAACATACAAAAAGTCAGTGTAATGATCCCTAATGATATTCTGCTCTACTCATAGACTGTTGCCTAGCCCAACTGTCATCGGTGAGTCTACATTCAGCAACTGATGAAAACAGATGTAGACCTATAGCCATTAGGTGGAACTTGGTGGAATCCTGCAGAAGAAGAGGAGAATGGATTGTATGAATCAGAGGGATCAAGAACACCACAAGAAATCCCCACTGAATGAGTTAGCCCGTCTCATAGGAGTCCAGAGTCTGAACCTACAACCAGGAAGCCTGCAACAAATGAACTAGGCCTTCTGCATATATGCAACGGTTGTGTAGCTTGGTATTCTTGTGAGACATCTATCAGTGCAGGGGCTGTCTTTAGCTCATTTGCTGATTTTTGAGACCCTATTCATCATATTGGATTACCTTTCCAGCCTTAATATAAGAGGAAGGGCTTAGTCTTACTGCTACTTGATACATCATGTTTTCTTGATATCAATGGGAGACCTGCCCTATTCTGATGGGGAGGATAGAAGGGATGAGGCGGGGGAGAGCTGTGAGTAGACAAGTGAGGGGAAACATCAGTCAGCATATAAAGTAAGAAAATAAAATTTAAAAATATATACAACATCAAAAAGAAGCATTGATATACTAGATTTCTAAACACAAACCGACAGAGCTCAGAAGAAAAATGGAGTCAAATGACAATCCCATTTCATAAATCATGTCTGAAAAGTGAAGTTTAATGCAATAGAATAGGCAGGACTGCAAGAAGTCAGTAATATGAAGTTCAGATGCATAAAAAATCATATAAAATAGACTGTAAAAGAACAAAATATCAAGGAGAAGGATCAAAGAGTAAAATGTGTATGGGTGTTATTTTATATATGTGTGTGTGTTTGAATGTGTGTTATTGTTTATATGTATTCAACCTTTATATATGTGTATGTGTGTTTAAAGAATAGCTTATTTATACATTTTTATGTTCCTAAGTAGAAGGTACCAATGGAACAGAAATGACAGTAAAAGTTGTAATAAAAGAAAGTTTCAAGATAAAATAAAATGATATTTTAAAATTCCCAATATAATGAGATTTCTGAAGAAGGAACTCACATTTGCTGCCACTAAATCATTTCTGTATGTTCTCATTCACCCATTGAGTGTTTTTGTTGTTATTGATATTTTTATATGGCACATACATACTTAAATAACTATAATTGTAGTCCTGAGTAAAATTTCTATGAGAAAGTGGCTCAAAATCTTAACCTATAAGAGCTGTAACCCAAAATGTTCACCGACACTTATATTTTTCAAAAACAGCGAATAAATGTTTATGGAATACAGAACGAAAAAGTTTTGATTGATTTAAGAATTTTATGGGTTGTGAATTGTAACAGATGCCTGAAAACCATAGGGAAAATGTTCCACAAACTGCAAAATTCAAGAGCAAAAGAACCCAGAGGCCTTTTGAAAAGAACTATTAGATGATAATATCTAGCCATAAATCAAAATACATAACCTGGAAATGAGGAAACATGTGGTATGAAACAGCTATTAGAATTTATAGGTTGAAGGTAAGTGGAAATCTTGAAACTTTAAAATAATAAAACAACTATTTCAAACTAGGAGATTGTGAGGAAGAATATACAGAATAAGACATAAGTACATGCAACATTTTTTATGGTTGTTAGAAAAGGATGTGGACATAAGTACACATACTTAGAAATAGTAATATTATTGAAAATATTTCAGTCATTTTGATAGGCATTCCAGAATTTAAAAAGCACAGCATTAAGCATGTGCATTCTATTTACAGTCTTCAAGGTGTTAATGAATACTGTAATTGGTCCACAGATAAAAAGATTTTTATACACTCAAACTACTAGGAGAGTTATGGGAGATTTACAAAACCAACAACAGAATTCACAAAATATTAAACTGAGGCAGGTCACAGGATATGGGGAAATACACGCACCCTGCACTTCCATCTGCCGAGATGGTAATAGTGAACAGCATAATATAAATCAGCTTTATGCAATGTGCAGGACATATATCTAACAGACACATTCTATAGGGGTAGAAAATAGATTAATCTGAAAAACAACTAAAACAAAAGAGGAAAAAATGAAGACAAATAGACAAGAAGTGGATAGAGGGAAATCCACAATCTCATCCTTAAAAATGGTTGAGATAAATGTAGAACATGCTATGAAAATCCCCTTTTGAAGGTTATGAATACTCAATCACAACACAGCTGTGACAAGGATGTGTCCAATGACAAAGCACTAAAATTTATAGGGCAAAAAAATCCCTATCATTACCAAGATTACAAGAACTTGACTTAGCCCCTCACCAATCCACCTACTCCCCCTCCCAATTCCTTACAGTTCCCCTTGATACCCACACAGGTTAATCTGTCCTGCAAGCTCATTACTGAATGTGAAAACTTGGAGACTGTCTTCACTACATCTTCACATGATAGTGCACACAATCACAGGTACTACAGAAAAGTACAATGAATACTTCACTCTGAGAACTTCATTGATAATGTCTCATGCAGCTTCTAATTCTAGGCATCCTTCCTAAGACTTTAAGTGAAGAAATTCCTCAAGGATATTTCTTATTATTTTGCCATAAACATACTTTTCTCTACTTTTGAGATTTTTATGATAAAAACCATTAATCTGAAAAAGAAAAATAGTGGTATACAAAGAGTAAGACAGTATAAAGGCTGCAAAATTTTCCTTTTACATGTGCAAATTAATTAGCACGTCTTCCTTTTTTCTTTTGTAAGAATTATTGATAGCTGTTTTACAGATACATGCAGTACTCGACATTTCTTTCTTGAATGGGTAGAGAGTGCTGTCTTCAACTTTGAGTACTGAAGGCTTTTCTTTCACTTTTTGTCCTAGCCCTAACTGCTTCCTTGTAAAAGATCGTTTTCCCACTCTATGTATATACTTTATTCTTAAGGCAGCAAATCTATACTGAAAAACATCAGTATTATCTTTATTGGTGATGTAATTATAATTCATTTTTGGTATTTACATTATCAACATTATACTTATAGATTGATAATACCTAATTCAAAAATTTGAAATCCAAAGGACTTAAAGCTTTCAAACTGTTTGAATGATAACATTAAGACACACATAGAAAAACATACATTTGATTTAATATGATGGGTTATAGTTAATATGTAGAAATGTTTTTAGAAAATTCATATAAGTTATTAGAAATATATGTGTGTATGATATAAAAATTGATAATAAAATATATATGAATTTGGCCTCTTCACCAACTTGTCTATTTCATCTATAGATAATCATTTCAAAATCTAACATTATTTAAAATATTAAAACTTCTAATCCTAAGCATCAATGTTAGTTTAACAAATAATAATTATAAATCTGCAAATATCAGTAGAATAAAAGGCTATTGTTTTATATTTGGTGCATTGAATAGATTTCTTTAAAGAGAAATGTAAGGGGTATGGAGGAAAACCTGAAGGGAACACTGGTTAAATTTCATCTCTCTTCCTATTTATGTTTAACTGACAAACATGGTCTGGCCATTAGTACTTTGAGGGAGCAGTAGACAACATAAACTAAAAGGAGGATGAAATAATCATAGAAAGTGCTTTAAAACATATGAAAATTAAAATGATCTGAAAGCATTGGTATAAGAGAAATGAAGTTAATCAGACAAGCTTTTGACTGTTGTTAAGCTCTGAACAGTTAAAGGACAAAAACATTCTTCAGGAAATATCAATGATTTCTGATTTTTGTTGACTCAGGAGTCAGACAATTTTTGTCTATTTCCAGACTGATTACAAACCAAGACAATGTATCCACACATTTAGTATATATGTGATGGGCATCAGAAGAGTGATTTTTTTCCTTTGATATGAAAGTGGGTGTTTCTATAACATAAAATTCCTAACATAATGCCTTAACTTATCTTTTGAGGTACTTTATGGTGATTAATCCATTAATTCTCAGTATACTGCTCTGAGAAAGATGAAAGAGGAAATAGAGATTTAGAGAGTGTGTGAGCAAAAGGTGAAGAAGTTCATATTGGGTCCCACAATTGCTTAGCAGCACAGGCAAAAATGAGCCATGTCAGAAGTCCCCAGACATAGGTAGTTGTGGCCACCATCAAAACATCCGTCAGTGAACACATTATGTTTTTTTAATGACATGTTAATGGTTTCTCTTAAATCCTCTCCTGGCTTAGGATCTAAACTAGTATGTGAATATCACAAATTAAGTCAGTTAAATTAGTTCCAGTGAAACCCTTTGTCCTTTAAATGAAAAATTAACTAACTTGGTACATAGATCAGAACCACACTAGCTCTAATACACTCAGATTCATATAAACCTTACACTTCCCTGGAGAAAGTTGAGTGTCTAAAGATTTAATTCAAGTTCCAAGGTCAAGCTAAATAGATCTGAATTTCTTCTTAAAATGGGAGCTTCATTCCAATAAGTATCTGACTTCAATTTACTGCTTTTTCTCATATTGGGATGGCATGGCCCAGGTCACGAAAGAAAGATCAAATCACACTATCAAACTTTTTTTTCATGGAGAAATGTCCTAGAAAGGTTATTTTTCCAATGGCCAAGCAGAGGGCAAATAAGCAATTAAGTGAGCAGCCCTGTCCAAGCAGATGAGGTAGTTTTGCATTGCGTCCAGTAAGTAACACTCTGTTTCATTCTTAAAGAAGATTGACATTTGTGCATGCATTTCACTATGGTTTGTGAGCTTGAATGTTTGCTGAAAAAACATGTGACAAAACAAAAAAACTATTATAAATAACTTTTATGAAAAAGGAAAATGTGCTTTGATTATGTATGAAAAATGACAGGTCAAAATGATTAGGTATGAACTTATAGAATTTTTCCCTTACCATCTAATTATGACCATATATCCCTTTTATTGTTATTTTTGCTATTGTTTACTGGTGTTAAATAATTCCACATACTTAAGAATTCTAACAATCTAAGTAGGTGAAGAAACCTAGTATTGTAATATGTATATTACAATACTACATATATTGTAATGTAGTATTAAATTACATAATGTAATAAATTTATATAATATATATAGGTATAATATAATAAATATATATTGTAATATATATTTGTAGAAGTTACTAGTTTTCCTAATTAATTAAAATTATTTTGTGTACATGTTTATTTTGTCTCCATGTATTTATGTGCACTGTGTTTGTCACTGGTGCCAGGAATCAGAAGAAGGCACTAGATCCCCCTAGCACTGAGGATATGGGAAGCCTTGAGCCACCATGAGCTTCTGTGAACAAAATGTGGGTTCAATGAAATGCAGTAAACTTTCCTTAATAGGCGAGCTAATGCTCTAACCACCAGATTTCCTGACATTGTAGAAACATATTGTTTATAATATAAAAATTATTCCAAATAAGATTTTGCTAAGGGGATATGAATCATTAATTGTGAAATTCTACTAAAATGGGATGGATTCTTTGGTGTATTAGTTTTTTTAATAATAGTGGTCACAGTTGATGTTTTAGTAGCAGAATTGATATTCAAAATCTTCATTGCACATGGAGGAGCATATTTTTAAAATACTTTTAGATTAGAGATTATTAAATTTAAGGAAATAATGAATCTTAATTAACAGCCTAATTTTAATCAAGCTTTTAAAAGGAACATTTAAAAGCATAACTTAAAAATAGCAATGTCTTGATTTTGTTACTAAGAAAATTATACCATTGAAAACACATTTTAGAAATATACCATCTCAAAAATACAGAATGACTTTTCCACAGACCTTCGGAAAGTGATTTCAAAGACAAACGCATCTAGATAATTGGAGTACACGCTTCAGAATATGAGACCCTGAGTAGATGGTGCTCTTTGGAGACCATGCCAGATAAAAGATTGCAGATGGGTTATTGCTGAACTTGACAATCAGGCAAGGTTGAAAAAAGGAAGTTTGCAGACAGATTGGAACACAAAAAAACTGAAGCTTAGAAAAATGGAGTCTTCTGAGTAGATTTAGTTCAAGTATTAACATTCTTTTCTTTTTATTGCATTTTTATTATTTAAAACCATCTTTATACTTAAATACACTCTGATCATATTTTCCTCTTTCCAAAGTTCCACCAGACCCTCTCCCTGTTCCCCACCTTTCCACCTCTAATTTCCTTCAGAAAAAAATAAACAAAAATCCAATATGTCAGCAAAATCCCCTCTAGAAAGAAAATAAAATGAATACCCCAAACCAAAACAAAAAACAAAAATAGCATCAAACTGTAATCAAATAAAAGCACATGCAAATAAACTGTTGAGTCTCAACTTCTCCTGAACATGAGACCCACCCTGGAGTGGTTGAGATTTTCAATTTCACTTCATTTTTCCTCTCCCAGCAGATATAATTTGCAGCTTAATTGTTAACCTTTACCCAGGTAGTTAGGTTTTTCACTCACTCACTCACTCACTCATTCATTTTTTAACTATAGCAATATAAGATTTAATAAGATTTTTATAAAGCTACCATGTTGCAGTTGGAAAAGATAAACCAACATAAGGAAAAGAGCCCAAGAGAAGGCACAAGAATCACAGACACTCATCCACATACTAAGGAATCCAATAAAATCACTGTTTTGGAAGCCCTAATATAAACACGGGGGACCTGGTATAGACTCCTAGCAGGTCCTGTGGATGATGCTTCAGTCTCTGAGAGTTCATTCAAGCTTTGCTTACATTGATTTAGAGACCTTGTTTTCTTGGAGTCCTCCATCATCTTTGGCCCTTATATACTCTTTCTGTCTCCTCTTCTCTGGGATTCCCTGGGCTCAGAGGGGAGGGACTTGATGGAAACATTTCACTTAGGGCTGAGTGTTTTAAGGTTTCTCGTACTCTGCTAATATCTGGCTGTGGTTGTTTATATTTAATTTGACATGCTGCAGAAGAAAGCTTCTCTGATGATGCTTGAACAAGGCACTGATCTATGAGTATTGCAGACTATCATAGGAGTCATTTTGTCATTATACGTTTTACCTTTTTTTTAGGCCACTATTATTTGGTTTTACCATGGGACCTTGGGCTATCTAGTTTCAGGTTCTTGGTCACCCAGTTAATGTCAGGTATGGATTCCATTTTGTAGAGAATGCCTTTTGTCAAATCAAATGTTGGTTGGTTATTCTCACAAGCTTCATGCCAGCAATGCTCTAGCAAATCTTGTAGATAGTGAATCATTGATTGTAAATAAAAGATTTGTGGATTGCTTGGTATTTACTTTTCTCTTTTGATAACATGGACAATATCTTTCTGTACAAAAGATAGTGAAACATAGGACAGAAGGATCTATGTAGGTACCAGCTTAACCTCTCCATGTTCCATAGAATGTGTGGGTGTCATCTTCAACAATGGGGGCATGCTATCAATTTGCAAAGAGCAACCTACAGTCTTGGCAAAAGCCTGGGTTATTTGGGGATTTCCATGGGACACCTTTGGCTATCAACTCAATTATATTTAACTGCTGCACTGAAAGTTTTGTTTGATGACAAGAGATGGCAAGCTGAAACTATCTCTCCCATTGATTGGTAACTTCATTTTAGATTACAATCAAACATGTATATATTTTTGGAAGTTTCTACTGTATTAGATTTACATATAACCATTCAAATAACACCTTAGCTTTGGCTGTCTCTTCTAATAGTCCTTCCTAAATCCCCCTTTCCCTCTGCCTCCCTAAGGTTAATATTATCATGAGTTACTCTGCTCAGTGTCTCAAGAAGAAAGGTCCAGGAGGGCATGAGTACTTTTTAAAAGAACAAATTTAGGACAGACCTTAGTATCCCTCATTTTGGCAATAATTAATAGGCTGAAAACAATTCAAAGGAAAAATATAAGGATAAATGTTTTTGGATGAACTTGGAATGATTATAGCAAAACAAGCTTGCATTCTTGGAGAAAACAAACATGTCAGTAAATGTTGTACATGTCCACATAATGCCTTTTCCATTCTTCATTGTCCACTACCTGAAATGCAAAGCAACTCATGTTTCCTTACTCAGTGCAGAGAATTCATGACTGGCATATAATTAAATCAGCTTATGAATGAAAGTGAGCAATGATTTTACTGAGCTTCTTGTAATAACCAAACAGAATTTTCTGTTGGTGAGTAAAGCAAAATTCCACAGATCAAGTAACATTTAACCACCGGAACAATTTTCTGACAAATCTGAATGCTGAGAAATTCGAAATCAATGTGCTGTTAAACTTGATGACGAGTGAGGATTCTCTGATGATGTCTTGATGTTTTACTGTTCTTTGACATTGAAGAAGGGATACAACTTCATTAGACCTTTTTTTTTTTGCAAAGGCGATAATCCTCATTATTATTAAATGTATTTACTCTTACTGTTTATGGAGGTATCTGGCATGTATGCTGGCGCTCTTGGGTCTATGAGAAAATAACTTGGTCTTTATCACTTAATCACCTCCTCAAATGTTTCAGCAACCACAATCACCTTGTGCGGTTCAACATAGAGTCTTGGTGAGAAAGAAGTAGACTCTAGCAGCCTGCTCTTCCCTATGACATTAACACCTTTAGATACCAAGGATACCTTCTTTATCTGTTTTGTCCAATCTGGCTCATTTCCTTCCCTGTATAAAAAGGTATCATCTTTTCATAAAAACATGGGGAAGAATTTTTTAGTAACTCTCAAATAAATTAAACAAATTTTGAAGAACAACATGTGTTAATATTTATCCAGTCTTCATAGTCCTATAGATTCCAATTGTCATGGACTTACTAAGAGCACCAAGGAATCATTTCAGTAGAAATATAGATGCCTACAAATTGTGTCTAACTTGGTCTTTTTCTTAAAAACTTACATATGCATACCCTCTTCTTTATACAACTAATGGAGAGCAAGATAACTACTGAAATGTCATGAAAATAAATAGATTCGAAAATAGTGAATTGTTCCATTTTCTTCTGTTGGCAATGAAGCAGGAAAGCTATTCAATCAGGAATTCTAGATAACAAGCCTTTAGCTCTAGAAACTTACATCCCAAAGAATCTAACCAATTTAGATGAAATCAAGAAGTCTGGATGGCCTAAGTGCCTTGAAATTTTCAAATCAAGCTTACATTGCCATCACCTTGACCTTGGAAGGGTTTGGCTTTCTAATTGGCAGTCCCTATCTGCTCAGCTCTTCTCCACAATATTAACACCTTCAGACATCAAGGATACCTTCTTAATCTGTTTTGTCCAGTCTGGCTTATTTCCTTCCCTATCTGTTCCCATACTGAACATCTAAACTGCTCCCTCTATAGACCTGCAGTAATTTCAGTTGTTTCCGCAGTTCTTTTAATCAATGTTCACAACTTTCTTTACTATATTTGGGACTACTGAGTGTTGATGCAAAATCAACGATGGAAGAGACTAAACTCAAGGCCATGAACTTCTGCTAGGTCATAATTGTCCTACTTCTGTGATTTCTCTGCCTGGGCTCAGAGGAACATACATTTCTTCTCATTATTTTTATTCCCTTTGTAGAGCCCTTGACTGCTTATGGCTTGCTGTGTTGCGTTTGCTTCTTTAACTATACTCTAGTATATCAATACTTTTAAGATATGAATTTTAATTCATATCTCTACTACATTGTGAGTTTCTCAAGATCAAGTGCCTTATATGATTTATTTTGTATCTTCAGTGCCTGGCAATCTGCCTGAAACTAAGAAGTTAGCAATAAATGGTTATTTATGGAAATACTAAGTGAACAGTAAACATCTCAGTTCTCATGGCCCAGTGCAATGAGGAACATTGTACGTCTTCTTACAAATCATAACAAAATCAAACAACAAGACAAACAAACTAACGAAAACCACATTCTACATATACAAACATTAATTATTTGTTATTTAAAATATGTGTTTACATAATTTTCCCATTTCTTCTATCATTTAATTTTGGGGTTTATAGTTTCAAAGTACCTAAAAATCTTTTAAACACAGAAATCATTAAAATCCTTTTTTATTTTAACCTATTTTCTTGTTATATAAAGATCTGCTTCAGCTCTAATAATTTGAATTTCTGGGTTTTGATTTACTTCAAACGAGATGTACTTTATACTAAACTGTTTTTAAGAGTTCAGAGAAACCTTCCCCAATCATGGCACACGGCGACTTTCATTTTCCTGCGACTTTCCCAGCTTCATGACATTTGCTCATTAGGATAATGAGTTCAGCAGTTCCACGGGAAAGGATTTGAGTTCTTCTTGTGAAGCGAATCATATCACAGAAGTACTCTTCAGAACACCAACTGCAATATTCTACACTGACTTACGCTTTGCTGTCATCATCGTTAAGCAAAAAATAAAAAGGAAAGAAAGAAAACCACTGCGTAGATATTTTCTCGCCTGGAATTATCATCAAAGACTCCTTTGTAGTTGTGTTAGTCAGGCAAACTTCAATGTCATTGCCCGAACTTTCCTGTTCCCCACAAGTTCATATATGTTCCATTGTTGCACAAATAAAGAGAGGTGACTGGATGATAAGGGGATTTTTCAGTCCTATTCAATTAGCTGCAGAATGTTTCTTTACACTAGCTTGGTTTCTGGTTAGCTGACCCACGGAACAATGGCGACCACTTTACACTGCAGAGACAGTGCTGACAGGGGGATAATGAGAGAAACTGTCTCGGGGTTTCCCATTAACAAGGGTAACCAAAGCCCCCATTGGCCTTGCTAATGGGTAATAGCATATTATGCTATTGCTGAAGGCCTTTAGGAAATGGCGGACAAAGTTGCTTAATTAGTGGCATCTGAAGTGTTACCACTCCTGCACTCCTGAATCTTCAGTTTCCCTACAGTTTCTAATTATTTTCCTTTGAATGAGAATACAGTACCAGATTTCCCAACTTGATTATGCTTTTCCCCTTCATCTGAATGGGTAATCAAGCACTACTTATTTCAATCAAAATACACTCAAATAGAACCTAACCACAGACATATGAATACAAGCAGTTCTGGTATTGATATTGATTTTCCAGTAAATCATCTTAAGCCCAAATGATCAAAAATCAAGATAGGTCAACATCAAAGAAACAGGAATATTGGCATGAAAGCAAGCTCCGTTGATTGGTACAAATTAAAAGATCATTTATTAGTGATTATGCTGTATAATACTGCCAGTGCCAAATGAATGCAATTAAGATGAAATGGGCCCCTGCAGCTATAGGGGTTAATAAAGACTGAATTCCTAATGATTTTTCCATTAATTATGAAGATGTCCACAAAACAGCTTTAACAAAGTAGTGGCTCCCTCCGACAAATCTTTGTAATCTGGAGGAGACACCTTCTCTAATTGGCCCATTACAAAGATAATGTAAAGGTTTCTGCAGTTCTTAGCCTTTACCTGCTGGAAACAGTTGGTGGAAACAGAGTTTAGGTTTCATGTGGAGGGAAAAAGGTAAGAGAGGATGTTTTTCTAAAAAGTCTGGGTAACTCTTACAAGAGCATGATTAATAACATTGTTTCAAGCCCAGAAGACTCAATATAAAGAACATTCCCTACTTTACATAATTAAATCACTCCCATATATCCCAGCACAGTTCTTTTGTCTATAAATATGATTTCTGTAAGGACAAAATAAATAGAAGGAAGGAGGAAAGATGGGAGGAAGAAAAAAAAACAACGAATGTGGTGAACTGGATTGGAGCTTCATAAGCAGCTCTGAGCTGGATGGACAGCACCACCTTTCCTTCATGGTGGTGGGAAGAAGAGGAAATCAGCCCAAACCCTGCACTCAATATTCATTTCATCTTTGAGCTAGAATCTACTGTGTCATTCACCTTGATCAGCCTGATGGTTCAATCCAAGCGCAGATTGCTTTAATCCTAAAAATCCAACAGGTACAAAAAAAAAACAGTTTAAAGTAATAAAATATGAAACATAAATGCCTGCTGTTCATAACAATCTGGATAATTCACTTCGGAAAATAACATATAATTTAAGGAAAAAGTTACCAAGCTTCATTTTTTTCATTGATATTTTTTTCAAGTTATGTATTTTTCTTTGAAAGCAATTGCACAAAGCAGTCAATTTCCTTTTAAAACAAACTCAACTATAGAAATGGGTAATGTAAAGAAACTGAAAGGTAATCTCTCTCTTTCTCTCTTTCTATCTCTCTCTCCTTCCTACTCTGTGTGTGTGTGTGTGTGTGCGCGCGTGTGCACATGCGTGCCTGCCTTTAGCATGTGTATGCATTTGAGAGAAAGAGAAAGAAACATAGATACAGAGAGAAAGGAGGAGACAGACACAAAGAAGCAAAGAGGTACATGAAGAAGATTGAGATGCTAAATTTTATGAACACTACAACTATGGACTCTCAAAAATAACACAGAAAAAAAAATCTTTGAAGAGGCAGGGATTTACAACATGGTTGACATTCTGAGTATTAACCTGCCAGCTGTAAACACATATCAGTATCATAAACTGTCTTTCTTGTCTCCTCCATCAGTGACACTCTTAGGTGAGGAGGGACAGCACTGTGAGGATGTGTGTCAAGCCCGACAATTTAGTTTCTATATCCAGAAAATGTCTTTATCTTAATCAAGTCACTTTGAATATCTGAAACTGTTTCCCTAATTGTGAAATGGACAATTCATAAATTCAGTCAATCGGAATGAAGTGTAAGCAATACAATAGAAGCTAAATTATCAACACAGTTTCTTTTACAGAGATAATATTCAATGCATAGTAGGAAAATTTTGTTCCTCTATATTAGCTCACAGATGTTGCATTAAAATAATTTTAGAATTAGTTTCAAATTGTATTACTCAGAAAACTAGAATGTGCATACTCCACCTTACAAAATCTTAGGTGATTCTGGCCCTAGTTAATATGTTGGTTTTAACTTCGCTAATTATGTAAGTGCATTTTCAGAATTGTTTACTGTGGGTTGTTTTCTTTTTTACCATGTATTTAAAAGATTTGTGGTGACCAGATATATTTTGGTCCCTGGATTATATACTAATTTATATGATTATATACTAATTTATAACTAGAAAGGAAAGAAAAACGAGTATGATGCTGTGTTTTTGTATTATTTTCAAAAGTCAGTGAATTTTCATTGCTAAGCATTCCTCAACATAGAAAGATAAATATAAACACTCTTGAAGGGAATTATTTTGTGTTTGTATGGTGAGTCTGTTCAGTTGTGAAATAAAATATGTTCTTGTAGTTGGAAAAGAGTTTGAATGAGATGGAAAGAGAGCAGAAGCCTCTCCAGGACAGGGCTGGGCAGTCATTACTATTCACAAAGCACAGAGCTCACTCTCAGGAGTAAGAAAACTGATAAAACAATCATAAAGGCACTTGCCCCAAGTCATAATTTATAAAAGACCAAGTATTTGGGGAGGAAGACCCTCCCTCAGAGACTGAATCTGAGTCCAAACCAGTCCTTTAACTTTCCAGCTTTGATAAAAGCAAAATTTCAAGCAATATTAAAATATAAATATCGCTATGAAGATTACGTCTCTTGAGATCAGTTTCTGATTTCCTTTAAAGTCATTCAGTTCAATCAAATGTATTCTTCTGAGGGTCTTGACTGCCTTCGTATTATGCTTCAAGGGTAACCACAAGGGCTATGTAGCAAGTACCTGTTTTTCCCCCAGAAACTATTTTATTTTATGTAATGAAAAATGTTATACCCTTCCAAACTCAGGCTTGTGCCTGCCTCTTCAGAACATGGTGCTGGTTGACAATTTTTTTCCTTTCTTTCTTTTGACTCTCTCTTAGTCTGAATTTGTGCTTTTCCAGAGATGCGGTTCTCCAAATTTTATTTTTATTTTGCACATGTTGCTTCAGACTGGTGAAATGTTCATGAATAATGCTAGGTGATTTTCATAACTTTGTTGTATAAGAAGAAAGTTGTCCAGAGTCATTTTCTCAGAATGGAGCACACTATGAGGAGAGAGTGATAAGGACACACCAATGGCATCAGCAGAAGTTCTCTGGCAGAGGAATCGAACCTGTGTACTCCTAGAGCTCCATAACTATTCTGGATTCTCCAGAAAGGAAAAAATGTTCTTCTCCTTTTTCTTTTTTCAAATCAGATTTTCCAATATTATAGTAATGGTTCAAAGGAAGCTACATGTTTCTCCTTTCTCTTCTGTCATTTTAATATTTGATAGTCCCTTTGTTCAGTATTTGATTTTGTTCATAAATAAATCGACACCTGAGGATGACAATTCATGATGAATTTCTAAATTTCTAAATCAAATATAGCTTAGATTTTTTTCATAAATAAATCAACACAATTCATGATATATCTCTAAACTTCTAAGCTAAATATAGCAAAATCAGTTACTTGATAATTTAGTAAATTGTGTAGCATTCGGGCTACGTTGTGCTTGAGTTCTGACAATGATACCACTTTATTCTGGCTTTAAATGTGGTACTTTGAATGTAATTGGTCCCGTAAAATCATAGAAGTGGCACCATTAGGAGGTATGGCTTTGTTGCAGTAGGTTTAGTCTTGTTGGCAGAAGTGTGTCACTTTGAGGTAGGCTTTGAGGTCTCATACATGCTCAAGTTTCACCTAGTAACTCAGTTTTCTTTTTGTTGCCTGTGGATCAAGTTGTAGGACCCTCAGCTCCTCCTCCAGTATCATGTGTGCCTGCATGTTACCAAGTTCCACCATGACAATAATGAACTAAAACTCTGAACTGTAAGCTACCCCAACTCCAATTATATGTTTTTTCTTATAAGATTTACCTTGGTCATACTGTCTTTTCACAGCAATAGAAACCCTAAGACAGAGTTGGTACCAAGGTCTGGGGTGTGGCGTGACAGACCTGATCATGATGTTGTTTGAAGGAATATGGACCTTGTGACCGTGGATTAGAAAAGTATTGAACTCTTTAAGTATTGCGTAATGGCCCATACTAATAGGAGCATGGACGACAATGATGCTGAGCATGATTTGATATACTGTGGGGGCTGGCTCAAGAGGTTTCAAAGGAGAAGAAGTATATTAATATGTGGCCTAGATATCATTCTTGTGAAATTTTGGTAAAGAATGTGTCTGCTTTTTGCCCTTGAATAAAGGATCCTCATGAGGCTAAAGTGAAGTTTTGAGGTTAGTTCCATTGGCAGAGGAACTCTCAAAATAGCCTCATATAGACTCTGTTATGTGCTTACTAGTGTTAACTCCAATGAAATTTGTAATGAAAAGGAGCAAGATGAACAAGAAAAAATAGACTATTGAAATTTTGAGAAGGAGCACCAGGAAGTGAAATGGAGTTAAGTCCAGTGTTCAAGAAGATAAACAGATTAATAAATTTGAATAAAAGGAGTGATGACCTCAGGAAAAGAATCCACCCAGCTTAATTTCCATTTTTTGAAAACGAATTGAAATTAGAGAAAAATTAGAGCCGAGCCGAGAATTCAGATTGCGGAGGCTGATGGATATCTGAGATTGAGGCAAACCTGGTCTATAGATTCAGTTTCCGGAGAGCAAAACATAGGTAGTATAGAAACCATCAAAAACAGAAACCTGATGAAGATGTAATTGAAAGAGGGTATCATATTCCAGCCCAGTAAGCAGCAGAAGTTGGCAAGGGTTATGAAATATTCTTCTGTGGCTAAAGAAAGGCACTGAGGCCAGACAAGTGTCAGAGGTGTCCCTGAGTGGAGACCTAAAGAGGCAATTGTGTGAAGCTAGGAAGTTGAAGTCTGAATTGCTGTGGAGACCCAAAGATATTGGGGATGTCAGAGTGATGGGGTACCTGTTGAAGAAAGGGGTACCTGTTGAGGAAAGGAGTACCTGTTGAGGAAAGGGGTACCTGTTGAGGAAAACTGCTAACAGTGAGTGGAGACAGCCCAAGAGAGGAAACTACATAGCATTAGCAAACCTGAGAAGAGCAGGAGATCTGCAGAAAGTTTTGATATCAGACATGGAGATACATTCTGAACTAATTTTTTTTACATTTTATTAAATATCATTTTCATTGTAGAAATCAGAGAATCAAATAGGAAAACGGATCATACCTTCCTTCACCCACAGAAGACTCGTTGCTGTTATTGTGTTGTAATCATTTTCCTCTGCATGGCTTTTACATGACAGTACATATTTTTTATTGGTGTGTCATTGTAGGCTGTTTTTTTTAATGTCTAAAAGCCACTTTAGAGTAAGTACATATGATAATTTTCTTTCTGAGTCTGGGTTACCTCACTCAATATGGTTTCTCTAGATCCATCCATTAGCCTGCAATTTTCAAGATGTTGTTTTTTATTTCACGATGTAGTACTCCATTGTGTAAATGTGCCACATTTTCTTTGTCTATTCTGGTCATTATGTGGCCTTTTGTGGCAACATGGGCCATGGACATTAATACAGAACCTGGCTGTTTGTAGCACCATAGATATTTGGCAACAGCCTGGCCCAGATGTCACCATGACCCCAAGAGGCTACTTAGGGCCATGTCTGGGTCCATTCCCCCTTGGAGGCTTCAGTCTGGGGTATTGTTCATGACTCCAGTTGCCACTGAGTTTCCCTGTCATGATGCCAATGGGATCAACCTCTGAAACTGTAAACAAGTTCCAAGTAAATGCTGTCCTTTATAAGAGTTTCTGTGGTCATGGTGTTACTTTACAGGAAAAGAACACTGACTATCACACACACACACACACACACACACACACACACACACATACACACACACACTGCTACAACAACTGTGAAAACCTCCTGTCAAATCTTAAGATTTTTTCTTCATTAAATCAACATCAACTTTTACCAAGCTCATAGTCTACCTATCCTCCTTCCTTATTCTTCATTATCAACAGCTTCTAAAGTCCCCAGGTAGTTATACTCGAGATTTACGGCTCCACTCTGTCAACTTACATGTATTAAATATAGCTGGTAGTTCCTAAGAGGCAAATCACAGGACTGTCATGAGGAAACAGATAGATATTCTCCTTCACTTAATTTGAACACTTGCTCAGCAAAAGCCTACCGCAATATAGTAAGGCACATGCTGTGATGGGCAGCAATGGACCACATGAGAAAATAATGCTGTGGGCAAAGACTCTGAGAAGACAGGTTGGTTTTCTCAGTAGTTGTCTTTTCTGAAAGGCTGTGCATCTGAGCTACTCAGGTAAGGTCTTTCTGCTTGGTCCTGCATCATGCCCTCAGTATGACCTACTCTTCCTCGGATCAGTAAGGGAACTAGCTCTGTGACATTATCTGTGTAACTGACATACACAGTGTATGTCCTCAAGTCTTCCTTGGTCTCATGCTTTTTAGAGTCATAATACTCCTTGGAGCACTGCGCTCTGGCTAAGGCTTGACCTTTCCTTCCCATCCCCCCCATCATATTATTAATTTTCCAAGCCTCTTTTTATATCTTAGCTTATGAAACCTGTGTTCTAAAACAGAGAAGAAAAAATGTTACTGAGATGTAAGATTTCCTGAAGTGCTTTCAAAGCAAGCAGTAGATAAATAGACTCTTGTTTTATTATTCTTATTTCACTGATGAAAATATTGCATGTGGATCATAAGCATAAGTCTAACACATGTCCCTGGATTCTTATTGGTTCCACTGCTGTGTAATTTGATTTTATCACCCTTCTGTGCCTTAATTATTTTACCCAAAAAATGAGAGCTCCAAGATAGCTCAGTAGAGAGTGTTAACTTTCTGCTAAGTCTGGAGGACTGTGATTTCAATCCCAGGGATGTACATGGTAAATGAGAGATCTGAACTCCTGCAAGTTGTTCTTTGATCTCCACATTTCTACTATAGCACACACACACATGTACACACACACACACATACACACACAAATACATAAATGCAATAAAAGTCAAACATGAGACTAGTAACAAAAACTGCTAGATGTAATTTTTTTAGGTGGGTATTTAATAATCAAATATTCATGGAACAGGTAGAGCTTCTGGTACACTATTTTATCACAATTATATAAATAAACTTAGTCTTATTTTTATATAATAATATATAATACATATAATACATAATACATAATAATATATATCATTTAGTATAGGGATACACATACAAAATTAACTGTATGTTGATGTCAGAGGCAAACTTTGGGTTCCAGGGATCAAAATCAGGCTGGTAGACTTGACTAAAAATACTTTTATATACTGGTCATTCAATAATCCTCTCAGAAACCCACTGACACTTGTTGACTGAGGTTTCTGTCCCACTAGGTCCTACAGCCATTTAGTTTTAAATAAATACACAGAGGTCTACATTAATCATAAACTGGTTGGCCCAGTAGCTCAGGCTTCTTATTAACTCTTTCTTACATTATACCCATTATTCTTGTTTGTGCTAGCCATGTGGCTCGGTACCTTTGTCTGTGACAGATTCTTATCTTGCTTACTCTGTGTCTGGGTTACAGCTGCATGTTGAAACTGTCTCTTCCCAGCATTCTCCTGTTCTCCATGCCCTGCCTTTACTTCCTGCCTGGTCATCTTGCCTATATTTCTTGCCTGGCTACAGGCCAATCAGTGGTTATTTAAAATACAAATGACAGGGTACAGACCATTGTCCCACAGCAGACACTATCTAAATCAAATTATGCAGCCTTGGCAATGTATTCTAGAAGACTGTAGTTTCACTTCAAATTCCACAGCCTCATTGTAAACCTTTTCCTTCCTCTCTCCACTTCCCTCCCCATCAGAACATTTTTTCTGACCCAGGCTTCATGATCTGTTCTTAGAATTCAGATGGCATTATCATCACCATTTAATTCACCAAGATAATATTGATCAGAATCACAATGGGGGCATAGCCTCCTTATCTTTATAGTAACAGTAAGAGTGTGAGGAGCCTGCTAAACAAGAAAAAATGTTTGTTGCTTTCAGAAATTTTAATGTGTCATGGTTCACCATGATCCCCAAACTCACAATATCTTTACTACATAGACAGCACACTACACACTCACCATTTCCCCAATATCTCTGTGATACCTATCTTGGCCAAAGAAAATCTTCACGAGGATGGAATCCTTTAAAGGCTCATGCATCAACAAGCAATATGCTGGCTATCCTCTGGGCAGTCTTTATGGAACACTGATAGTTTCCTTTCTATGCAAGATTAAATTTACATGGAAAAAAACCCTGTGAACATTTGTCTTACTAATACAGATTTGTTCAGGTTTTCTAGAAGGTCAGAGATAGAGAAGGACTGTGTGTGTAATATACATACACACATATACACATATGTGTATATGTGTATATAACACTAACCTAACTCTAACCCTTAACTCTAACCCTAACCATAACCCCTAACCATAATCATAATATGCATGATTTAGTAGAATGGCTTAAGGTTTATTCCAACTATTCCAGTAATGGCTGTCTACATACAGAATGTCCAAGAATTCAGTAGTTGTTCAGTGCATATGTCTGCATGTCTTAGCTAGTCTAAGGAGGCTAAATCTTCAGAGGAACAAAAAATAAACCTGGCAAAACCATCCACTGTCTAATAAAAATTTTAAAGTTTAAACTTCTGAATTCATTTGACTTTCAGTGAATGATCTGTTTTGTTATTTTAGAATTAACACTGTTTTGTAAAAATAATACTAAGCAAAGTTTCCAACATTGAGTCTATCTATCTAGTCCATGATGTACATGTACAAGCATGACACTGTGTACAACATTCAGTCCCAAAGTAAAGCAAAACTGACTTTTCAATAATTAAGAATTTTCATGTTTCAGATGTATTTTTGTTGTATCACTGTAAGAGTTTCCCCATTAGTGTAAATACATAAAATGGTCTTCCAGGACTCTGGAAATACTCTATATCCCAAATACAAAAAGCAATTGTGAACTGAAATGTCAGAAAATCACATTTCTTACTAAGATGTAATAGGGAAAATGGGATTTCCATATCTTTGTCTTAGAGCGCCTATTGGTGAGATTAAACAACATGACCCAAAGTGAGTAGGCTAGGAAAATATTTATTCCCCTTACTGCTGTGGGATATTTGTGCTCTGTGTGAAGATGAATTGCTGTGGTTGCTATAATAGAAATCTAAACAACCAGTAGATAAGCAAGAGAGTATAGGCAGAACTTTCAGGCAAGAGAGACCTCTAGAAGAAAGAAAGGCAGAATGGACATCTAGAAGTAGAGGAAATGGGATAGACAATTTGGAGATGAGGTAGAACATCACATAACAGAACATAGATTTTAAGACATGTGTTAGTTTACATTATAAGAACTAATTAGGAACAAACCTAACCTAAGGTCAAACTTTAATAATTAATAATAAGGCTCCATGTCATTACTGGTGAGCTGGTGGCCCCCTCCCCAAAATTCCAATAACATATAACACTCAACATTGAACTTAAATAGTCAAATACAGGGCTTGAGGAAGCTATGAAAAGTTCTGGACAAGGAACCAAACTTGGCTTCCTAGTTCCATAGTCTCCTGGGTGTGCCAATACTTATTATTACAGAGGACCAGCTCATGGCACTGCCTGCAGACACAAAGGGGGTGAAGGCTGACTGCCAGCATCATGAGCTAAATTGAGTCTTGCAGCAACTGAGATGCCCGCTTAATATTTTGTCTCACACTGTCGGAGAATGTTACAGTTGCTTAGTAAAGTCAGATACACACACACACACACACACACACACACACACACACACACACACTCACACACACACACACACACACACACACAACTCTAATAACATGGACTATGCTTTAAAGGTGTTTAGGTGCTGAAGAAAATGGGTATAGACAGTCATAGAAAAAAATAAATAGACCTAATCTACATGGATAGTAGAAAAAAGCAAGATCTCCTGAATAAACTGGGAGCATGGAGACCTGGGGAGAAGATTGAAGGGGAGGCAAGAGGCAGGGTGGGGAGCAGATAAAAATGTAGAGCTCAATAAAAAGAAAAAGAAAAAATAGTTTAAAATAAAGAAGCTTTTAAATAGAGAGTAAAGTAATTTAAAAAAATAAGCCACATAATAATGCAGAATACACAGGGTGTTTGGGTCCTATATGTTGCTTTGTTGACTTTGAGGTTTAAAGTGCTGATGAGCAAGACACAGCTGCTGAGAGACAAAGGTTTGGGGAAGGGACTACTAAATTAAGTCAGTCTATATACTTTAGGGATATCCTGGCTTCAAAATGGAAGTTGGAAAAAGTGTTACATTGGGGGAGAGGTTATGTATTTGTTTACACAGAAAACAAAATGTAATAGTTTCCTTCAAAATTAATGACCAGATTTTATTGGGGGAGACCAACCAAAAATCTTAGCTACAGATAAGATGAAAGAACACAGGAGAGGTTGTGTATACGCTGATCCCTCTACCATGGGAACAGCTCTAAGGCTGAATGAGACATGTTGAGTCTTCTTGGCTACAGAGTTCTCATGACTTATTATTGCCATCCTTTCATATGTCATGGATAGAAGATTGGCTTTTACTCCAAACAGACTTATGAAGTTAACAGATGCCTTTTATCTACTCAGACATAGAACAAAAAAGTTCGTAACTGACTTATGCACACTGAACATTCCATAGTTGTGTTAATACAGATGTTTATGGTGTGCTTAAAAATTTGTGTATTTTCAGAAAAAAAGCAGACGCAAATAAAAAAAAGACAACTAGCACAGATGATCATGCCCCTCAAAATTCATCTGTTGTAGCTTCCTCTAAATTCTGCATCCTGAACAACTTCAAAACATTTAGCTGAAATGGTCCAAACTCACAGACTACACCATCCAGTACTTCAGATAAGCTCTACACTTTCCCATCAAACCATGACTAGACAACAGCTAGCTCTTCCAGTTCTTGACCGTTATCTCAGTTTTTCTGAGGTCCCCTAAAGATGCCTCACCACCAGTAATCAGGAAGTAATTTTGAGTACATGATGTCCATATTTTTGGTTTTGTGGATTATCAATGTTTATCATCATTTATGGCATTGGCCGCAAGTTGTTACTGGTCATAGTTAGGGAGGAAACTAAGCAAAGGAGACTATATTTAGAGATGTCATTATGAAAAGAAAAGGGGAGATATAGGAATGATAGGAAAAAGGGTAAATTTTTGACTCTGCTTTTAAACTAAAAAAGCAACCACTAGTAACAGTTAACATTGGTATGGATTCTTTGTATATTGAGGCAAATTTAATATTATTTTTGTTATACTATATGTATGTTTCTACACATGATATTTTGTATATTGACACAAATTGAAGGTTATTGTTGTTTTAACATGTCATATATATGTTTCTACTCTAGTTTAAGGCATTATAACTATATAACTCATTTTAAAGTGTAATGTAAAGTTCTAGTCTCTAAGGGATATTATTTCAAATTATTTAAGATAATTAAGAAATGTAAGTTAGTATTATATCATCTATAGCAATTTTATTTTTGGCCATGTTACATGTTTTCAAGGTCAAACATATATTTTAGATAGATGGTTTTCAAACACTTTAGAGACCTACAGAATATGTCATTTAAGATGTTTTAATATCATAGGGCTTTTCATGACAGTGATACAACTTTGCTACTGGAAACACCAACTTACTTCAAAAAAGGATGATGGATAACAAAGAATCTCCATATGATGTTTGCTTTTACTATGACAAAACTAGCCACTGGGGAAGAAACTGCCATTGCTTTGACTGCTGACAGTATGCTGTTCAAACCAGACAATCAGGAAACAAAGGAATAAGACTGCCAAATGTTGTTTAGGCAAGATAGGACAGAACTTCAAAATTTTTGCTTCACAGAAAAGTCTATCAGATTTGCTAGGCCTTTAGGCCAAAGATGTATGCCAGAGCTGCAGAGAATCCTTGGATTACTGTCTAGACACTCAGTTTCTTTATGTCATTTCTATAGTTTTAGAAGTTACTTGCTCTGTATTTTCTGTTTACTCAGGTAATGTTCTATCCTTCTCAAATTTCTAATGGAATTGAATATGAGATAGTTATACTTGCGTTTTCCATGTTACCACATTCAGAAAAGAAATTTAGATGAGAGATGTTAAGTTTATAAGGTTGAGACTTACAAAGGCTTAAGATTTTTATCTAAGAAGTCTTAAGGTCTAAAAAGATATTTATAGGATAGTAAAACAAGTTTTGATAGAAAATTGTTTAGGTTACAACTTTAAATTCATTACAATATGACAGATAATAGAATATTTTTTCTGAATATGTCAAATTCTAATGGACTGGACATTGTGAATATAATTCTTTTCTGATATTTGTTCTTAATGTATATAGTTATGCTATGTTAGATTTAAAACCTTTTCTATATATTTAGGCAAAATGGGGAAGTTTGGGGGCATACTTTTACAGGGGAAAGATGTGTGGCTGCGATTGATGTAAGAAAAAGTTGAAAAAAAAAAGAAAAAGTTGAATGGTCAGTAGCTAAACAGGAGAGTATAGGTGGGATTTCTAGGCAGAGAGAGACCTCTGGAAAGAAGAAAGGCAGGATGGCCAACCAGTCATGGAGGAAGCAGGATGGACAGTACAGAGGTGAGGTGCGAGCCATGTGGCAGAACATAGATTTAAAATGTGGGTTAATTTAAGTTATAGGAACTAATTAGAAGCAAGCCTAAGCAAAGGCTGTGATTTCATAATTACTAAGTTTCCATGTCATTATTTGTGAATTAACAGCATCCTCCCTGCCAAAATCTGACTGAACCCCTTACATGTCCAGATAACATTCCATCACTGAGGACAATTAGGGCAAGTATTTAAGCAAGGCAAGAACCTGGAGACAGAAACTGATGGAGTCTGTGGAGGAATGCTTGCTCCCTATAGCTTATTCACTGTTCATTGCTCTGTATCCATGACCTCTTGCCCATATCCTTCACCCAACAGTGCGCTGGGGCCTCCATCCACAGTATCTTCTGTTCCAAGTCTATATCTGTTTGAACAGATTTCCAAACAACTGAAGACTGCCAACTGCTCCAAATATGCTAACATGAGTTGCTTCTGAACGACTGTCTAACCAGCTTGACCCTCTGTAATAGAAATCATTCTAAAACTGCCTATAATTCAGTTGCCCCATGTGGTCTTGCAGAACCTGGGCAGCAACCAAAAACAGATGACCCCCCCATCCTGCACTTCTCCCCACGCTGCTTTTTTCGACCACTATTCCATTCTTCCTGGGTCCTAACAACGTGACGTCAATTTCAGGAGGAAGTACTTATTGAATAACTTACACTTGCCTCTATCATCAACAAAAGGCTAGAATGTTGACTCCCAAAGAAATATAATGACTAATGACTAATGAGGTGTCTATTTAATGTATCAAATCTGAATCTGACCATGAGGTTCTCCATTGTCCCTCAGCATAGTAAGTACATGTTACCAAGTCATCATGACTGGCATATACCCTACCCTCAGCTTATCCAGGCTTTGAGCTTCCCTTCTTTATATAACCTAACAATTTTAACTACAGGATCTCTTGGTTCTCTTGGTATCCTGGCTCTCTCTTGGCCTCTTAGTCCCCTCTTCCTCTCTCACTCCCTCATCCCCATCCTCTGATTCTTCTGACCCAGTTTAGTTTAGAGGACCTTTCCAGATGCCTCTTTCTCTACTCTTCCTTATATCTACAGTAAATTCCCCTCAACTATACCTTGAAGCAGTCATGTCTTCAATTTTTCTTTCACTGTCTCTTCTTCACTGAACCTAAGCATAAAAACACAGCTTTCCCTGGACCCTGGGCCCTTGAGTCTTTATTTTCTAAGGTTCATTGGTCACATAAAATTTTGATTAAGTTAATTTGTCCTGAAAAAAAAAAGAAAGAAAGAAAGAACAAAAAAGAAAATACCCTACGGGTTTGCTTGCCCAATTGTATGCAGGCATTTTCTCGATTGAGGTTTCTTCTTCTCAGGTAACTCTAACTTATGTCAAGTTGAGATAAAATTAGCCAGCCAATTTTGAGCTTCATGTGCTTGAAGATAATGCACTTAAATCTCAGAAAATCTTTAAGGTATGTAGGCAGATTTTTTTTTCACCTTCTCAACAGTAGATATCTAGCTCTTGATAGACACAGAGTATAATCACAGTTGTTTGGGTGCAGGACAGTACCTGTTTTAGAAAAAATTATTTAAAATAAGAAATTTGTTTGAAAGAAAAGGGATTAGATAAAATATGCTTGGGATTATTCAAACAGTTTTACAATAATTAGTTGTTTACTATAGTATGAGAATGAGACAGTAAACTTTTTCAACAGCTAAAAGAATCATTTATATTTATGATGGCTGTTTTTGGTTGACAATTTGTCTATATCTGGAAATAACTAAAACCCAAGTGCTTATTTCCTATAATGGAACTTTCTTAAGTAAATCATTTGAAGTACAGAGACATACTTTAACCTGTACCCTTTAAAATGGGAGATTCACCTTAAATTTGGGGCATACCTTCTGGTAGTAGCCTATATAAAACCTACATGGGAAAAAGGGAGGTCTTGCTCTTTTCTTTGCTTCCTTGTCCTCACTCTTAGTGGCAAGTTCATTCATTCACTGGTATTACAGCCTACTTCTTGGGGATTCTGGCATCTACTGAAGACTGGTGGAGAATTCAGCCTCATGTAATGAACAATTATGAGATTCTTGAATTTTCACTAGTAGATAGTGTGGTTAGCTTGTACCACAATTTGTAAGCCTCTCCACTAAATCCTATATACAAGGGATTATATTTTATATATTTTATATTGAGGCCCATGCCATGAGAGGGAGCCCATATCTGACACAGTCATGATGTCTGAGAGATCTAGGGTAGAGCTAAGCAGGGCAAAAAAAAAAGTCAATGAAATGATTCCTAATGATATTCTGGTGAACTCATCTATCCGTGAACAGCCCAATTGTTATTTATCAGTCAAGATTCCTCCAGCAGCTGATAAAAGCAGATACAGAGTCTCACAGCCAAACATTAGGCAGAACTTGGGAAACTCCACAGAAGTGGTGAAGGGTTGTTTGGGCCAGAGAATTTGAGGACACCAAGAAACCACAACTCACAGAATCAACTAAGCAGAGCACACAGGCTCAAAAAGACTAAAGTAGCAGCCATAACAACTGCATGGGTTTGAGTTTTATGGTGCTGTCCACACATGCTAGAATTCTTCATCTTGGAGTCTTTGTGAGACTCCTAGCAGTTGAAATTGGAATAAATGGCAGTGTTCAGAGGAAGGAAGCAGAAGGGGAAAGTGATTTAATTATGTTATAATTAAAAGTTTTTTTTTAAAGAGCCAGTTAAGGTGAGTTCAAGAAAATGAATAAAAAAAAATCTCTGATTAATTAAACTATGTTTATCCCAGGGGGCAGATAGTTCTTTATTGGAAATGTCAATGGGAATATTCTACCAAGTAATGGAAAAAAACTCTTCCAGGGAGCAGACATCCTGGGACATGTTCTGATTGCAGGTGATCAACCCCAGAGACGGGTAGTTGACGGTACACTTTTGAAAGAGGATAGTTATCCTTAGAGTCTCTGGTTTATAGAAATGGGATTCGCTAGTATTACAGTTATTAATTCAGATCACAGAACTTTGATGTACCTGAAGTCTGTTACGGAGACATGAGGTCTTTTTAAATTTTTGGTAACATAAGAAATAGTGGGTTTCACTGTGCACATTTCTTACTATTGCTGTGTTGATGAGACCCCACACTCACCTCCTCTTCCCCCACGTCTCATCCTCTCACCTTTGTACCCAAGTTGCCCTCTTTTCATTACATGCCTCTTGCATTGTTATCTTCCCTTACTTTTCCCTAAAATCTCTTTTCTCCTATCAGTTTACATTACCTTTTGAAATACCCAGACATCTTTATATAAATATTGAAGAGTAAGATGTGTAATATTTTTAAAAACTGAATAAAATTCCATTGAGTATGTGTATCCTGTTTTCATTACCCACACTTCTCTTGATAGACATTTAGAATGAATTTTGTCTTACCATTATGAATAATACAGAATTAAACATCAATGCATAAAAACCTCTGTGGCAGTATCAAAGTCAATGTTCTATAGATGTGAAGAGATACCATGACCATGGCAACTCTAATGAAAGAAATTATTTAATTAGGGCCTGCTTATAGTTTCAGAGTTTAGTCATTATCACCAATGGGAAGATGGTGTCATGCAAGCAAATATTGTGCTGGGGAAGTAGTTTGACTTTAGAGTTAAGATCCAAGTCTTTGACCAGACACTAGTTATGTTCTTGAGAAAATGATTTAACGACTCTGAATCTAAGTATTCCATTTTAAAATAAATACAATAATGCCAATTATAGAATTGTGCCAAAGATTAAATTAGTTAATGGGTTGAAATTGGTTTTTGCAGAGTTCCAGTTTATTATGTGTTCAATAATTGGTAGAAATTCCCTAACAAACTATTGGAATCAGGAAGTAAACATTCATCAATTTCTCTTCTGTCTCTGAAAATCCTAGCGCTCTCTAACATGGTGTCAACAGAAATAAGAGAAAGAAATATCCAGTTAACAGTTGTCAGATGTCTGGCAGAGATTAGGGGTTTGCCATCAGAGGCCATTCTTGAGAATAGGGATGACTCCTGGCATGAAGACTATGTGTCAAGCTAGCAAAACACACATTAAGTCAGACCAGTACATGGACTGGAACATACATACAAAACTAAATAAAATTCTAAGGGTGAAAATAATCTAACCCAGTGCATAAGTACTACTATTTGATTTAACTGAAGATTTTAATAATTAGTGGGAAGAAATTTATTTGCCAACACACAAGTTCTCTAACCATATAGAAAGTATAACAATTAATGAGAAACAATAATGTTTTTTTTTTCTTTCCATGGTGCATTAATTATATATTTATTGTGGTTTCAATACTATTTGTTTCCCTAAAGGAAACAGAGAAGAAACTGCAGAGAGAAAAAAGTAAAGGAGTACCTTATAACTTAAGAAAATATTCGTAGATACCTTACTAAAAAATATTGATTTAAAATCACTATGTAGCTGGACCTAATGGCTCAGACCCACTTTTAAGGTAAACTGGAACAGGAGAAATGCAAGTTTAAAACCTGCTTAAAATATAAAATTTAAAAGAAGACATACCTCAGTAGTATGACTTCTATTTAGCATGCATAAGTTCCTAGGTTCAACCAATGCTACAGCAAATCAAAATTTCGTCTGTAATTGTTTAATGCACCTGACTAATTTCATAAGAGATTGTCCAGAGACTATATTGCTTATTTTTAATATAATTTTAACTGAAATGAACTTACATCACTCCCTTTTCTTCCCTCCAACACCTATCAAATACCCTCCCTTGAACTCTTCCCATATCCTTCCCCCAACTCTCAAGATGATAGCTTCTTTTCTTTGGTTATTATTGTTACAACCGTGTGTGTGTGTGTGTGTGTGTGTGTGTGTGTGTGTGTACAATCTATCTTGCCTATTTTTGTTATTGGAGTGTATGTGGTTTCAAGGCTAATTGATATGCACTGGACAACCAATAAGGGGGCTTGTCCCTGGGAGATGCTAATTCTCCCAGTCATCATTGCTTCTCACAGTTCTTTCTATAGGGATGCGGAAATTTTCCACCTTCCATGTTATCATGCCCATTGACCTACCATTGTAATCTTGTTTATACAGTTCTTTCCAGCAGATACTGCTTCATGGTAGACTTCCTGGAGTTCTGGCTCTAATAGTCTTTTTTATTACCTCCTATTCCTTCAGTCACTGATGCAGGAGCTGTTATCAAAAAGTACCTCTTCCGGCTGGGCTCCTCAGGATCTGTTCATCTCTACATTGTCTCCAGTTGTGGTTTGTGTGTGTGAGAGAGGGGCGGTGGGTGGTAGCCATACTTCTCTGAAATAGAAGAAAAAAGAATGGAGGCTTGAACATGGGAGAAGGGAGGCTGGTCAATATAGAAGGAAAAGAATGAACAAGTGACAAATAACACCAATGTCATTTGATAAAGCCACAAGGAATCAATTTATTTTATACTCCAAATTATGAAAAAAGCAAGCAGAGAAGTTAAAACCTATTACTGATAATGTTCCACACAAGAACCATAGAGTAACTAAACCTCCAGCACCAAGCATAAGAGACCTCCATTTGAATGATTGGTCAAGGTAGTCCAAGTGACTCCCAATGCAAAATAGATTGCCTTTGTAGCACTTGGTTGCCTCTCTGGGTTTAAGGGTAGCCCATCATTAATGAATATGCCACACACTTGGGACACAGGTCACAAATGATTTGAGCTGGATGTGACTTGAAAGCTTCTTTCCTGTGGTGTAGCCTCCATGATTCCATAAAATACTATATAAGCTGTCAAAGAAGGGAAGCAATTAATAGTGCTGCCTACCTATAATACCTAAGAACAATGGCATTTACCAGCATGACAAGATATGCATAAAGGTGCCATAACTGGCACTTGCATGTTGATGGCAGCTAACACTTGTCTTAATTGGAATCCAGGCCCCACTCTATTGTAGGGATATCATACCTGGAATCCTAGCAAGCATCATGAACCTCAGGAAATTGTATACCACTAACAGTTGTTAAGAGCATAACTCCTTACTATATCTGTGATGGTTGAAAAGAAAATGGCCCCAGAGGGAAGGGCACTATTAAGAAGGGTAGCCTTGTTGGAGTAGGTGTGGTCTTGCTGGAAGAAGTGTGTCACTTTGGGGATAGGCTTTGAGGTCTCTTTTCTCAAGTTCACTCAGTGTGACAGTCAGTCAACTTCCTGTTTCTCAGTTATTCCTCCAGCAACATCTGTGTGTAAGCCACCATGCTCCTCACCATGATGTTAATGGACTGACCCTCTAAAACTGTAAGGAGGCTGTGCCAATTAAATGTTTTTCTTGTAAGAGTGGCTGTGGTATTGGTGTCTTTTCACAACAATAAAAAAAACTCTAAGACAACATCTTAAAACTTATTTTCTTTTAAATACAATTGCTTGTCAAAATTAATTGGTTTTAAATCTCATATTAAAATATATATATTCATATATAAATATATGTTCAATAATACACAACAGTGATAAATAAATACAATACTATTTTTTATATGTAAAAAGTGCTATTCAGAGTAATGGGGCTTGTTTAGTATTAATGAACAAGAAGTAGAAACTTGCAGACTTATGCACAACCTATGTGAGTCTGAAGCTTGCATTCTTTTTATTATATTAACAGTGGTGGACCATCATCCATCCGGAGGGTCCATCTCATGCTAATCTAATAAATACATACCCATTATTTGAATGCTAATATTAATGTGTTGACCTCTAGAAAATATAACCAAGTGAGCATATGAAAGAAAGAAAAGGAGAGTAACCTAAACAAATCTATATACATATATACAGTAAAATCTGAGAGTACAAATTTTGGCAAACTTTCTTATGAAACTCCTCAGAATGTTTCACAAAGTCTGTGATCTGTTGTAAGCTAAGGACAAGATAATATATCCACAAGAATATCTCTGTAAACAGCAAATTAAAGTAAAGGGGAAAACAAAAGAAATATGAGAGAAAATTTACAAGGAAATTGTACTGAATACAAGAAGTTTTCATGGAAGAAGGCCCTATGTTGTTCCTTGCTGTGGTGGTACAGAATTCTGAACACAGTAGGTGTACAATCATTTTGATGACCAAGGGGCTCACAAATATGGAACATCATGAAATTAATGATAATTTTATATGTCTGAGGCTTCAAACTTATAAATTTGTCCTTGGAGTGAATAAAAGGAGAACATATTGAACAATCAGAAGGTAATGAAGATCTTATAAAAATAGCCATCTACAAAAGCAAAGTGAGTCCTTGGAAAGCAAGTGTATCTACAAACCAGCATGCCCAGATGAGGCACTTTCTAACTGTGAGAAGAAAGAAGCTGGCAAGAATGCTAACTGCATTATTTACAGCTATTTTTGAAAAACTGTAGGGATCTAGGGAACGATGAAAATGAAAGAAATACAATGTTCTGATATTATGAAAAAGATGAAAGTGACACCAGAAAACTCTATAATTATTAAAGTTAAAGGAAAGAGGGACAATCTAATGGCCTAAATAAAAATAATGTTTGACAAATATATTCGTGTTCAGGTAAAAGCATTTTTAAGATTAAAATATGGAAGGAATGCGAATACGAAACAATTTGAATTTGAGTAACATTTAAGAATGCTTTGTTTGTTCATGATTATTCAAAAAAATATCTCAAACATGAGACAAAAGAAATCTTTTTGTGTGACTATAAATAGTAACTATAAATATGAAACTACCATTTCAAAAATATCAAAGAAACAAGATTGTCTTTGGTGACAACTGTATGTAGCTAAAATTATTATATATTCATGCCATAAATGTTAGTAGACCACCTCTAGGTAACAAACATTGTCTTGTATGCTGATGATAGAAAGTATAGCAGGTAAATTTTCTGATCATTACATACAAAGAGTCTAATAAATATAGGGTTTGAATGTAGTAAGCATATGATAATGCTAACTATAGTTATTGATAGTTGTTAATTTAAAAAGTCAATTTCTACCTGGTGGGGGAAGACTTATAGCTTTTTTTGGCCTACAGACTTCTTAACTGTATTTTGGTAGAGAATAAATGATATACTTCGTGGCATTTCAAGACAGTGAGGGAAGAAGGGAATACTGACATTACCTGTCCTCCTGCACTCAAACATTGTGACTTGCTGAGGTTTTTTTATTATTTTTATTTTTTTTTCTAGGTCCATTTATTTATTTATTAAAAATTTCCACATCCTCCCCTCCTCCTCCTTCCCTCCCCTTCCCCCACTACCCTCCTTCTACAGGCCAAAGAGCACTCAGGGTTCCCTACCCTATGGGAAGTCTAAGGTTCTCCCCACTCCCCCCAGGTCCAGTAAGGTGAGCATCCAAACAGACAAGGCTCCCACAAAGTCCGTCCATACAGTAGAATCAAAGCCCAATGCCATTGTTCTTGGCTTCTCAGTCAGCCTCCACCGACCGTCAGCCACATTCAAAGAGTCCGATTTGATCAAATGCTCCATCAGTCCCAGTCCAGCTGGCCTTGGTGAGCTCCCATTAGATCAGTCCCACCATCTCAATGGGTGGACACACCCCTCGCGGTCCTGACTTCCTTTCTCATGTTTTTCCTCCTTCTGCTCCTCATTTGGGCCTTGGGAGCAAAGTCTGGTGCTCCAATCTGTCTCTATCTCCATCCATCATCAGATGAAGGTTCTATGGTGATATGCAAGATATTCATCAGTGTGGCTATGGGACAAGGCCAGTTCAGGCACCCTCTCTTCTGCTGCCCAAGGAACAATCTGGGGACCCCTTCTTGTACCTGGGAATCCCTCTAGAATCAAATCTCTTGCAAAACCCTAAAATGGCTCCCTTAATAAAAATATTTACTTCCCTACTCCCATATCCCCCCTTCCTCCATCCCACCCATCGCATTCGCCCCAGGTTTCCCGAATCCTCCCCTTTTCCCTTCTCTCCACTCATCTCCCCTTACATCCACCCCCTCCACCGTCGAGCACCCAAGGGAATTCACATTGGAAAGGAAGAAGTTAAACTTTCATTATTTGCAGATGATATGATAGTGTACATAAGTGACCCCAAAAACTCTACCAAAGAACTCCTACAGCTGATAAACACCTTTAGTAATGTGGCAGGGTACAAGATCAACTCCAAAAAATCAGTTGCCCTCCTATACACAAAGGATAAAGAAGCAGGGAGGGAAATCAGAGAAGCATCACCTTTCACGATAGCCACAAATAGCATAAAATATCTTGGAGTAATTCTAACAAAGAAATTGAAAGACCTATTTGACAAAAGCTTTAAGTCTTTGAAGAAAGAAATTGAAGAGAATACCAGAAAATGGAAGGATCTCCCTTGCTCTTGGATTTGGAGGATCAGCATAGTAAAAATGGCAATTCTAACAAAAGCAATCTATAGATTCAATGCAATCCCCATCAAAATCCCATCAAACTTCTTCACAGACCTTGAGAGAACAATAATCAAGTTTATATGGCAAAACAAAAAAAACCCAGGATAGCCAAAACAATCTTATTCCATAAAGGAACTTCTGGAGGCATTACCATCCCTGACCTCAAACTCCATTACAGAGCTACAGTATTGAAAACAGCTTGGTTTTGGCATAGAAACAGAGAAGTCGACCTATGGAATCAAATAGAAGACCCGGTTATTAACCCACAAACCTATGAACACCTGATTTTAAACAAGGGAGCTAAAAGTATACAATGGAAGAAAGAAAGCATCTTTAACAAATGGTGCTGGCATAACTGGATGTCAACCTGTAGAAGAACGAAAGTAGATCCGTATCTATCACTATGCACAAAACTCAAGTCCAAATGGATTAAAGACCTCAATATTAATCAAACCACATTGAACCTGATAGAAGAGAAAGTGAGAAGTAGTCTACAAGATATGGGCACAGGAGACCACTTCCTAGGTAGAACCCTAGTAGCACAGACAATAAGAGAAACAATGAATAAATGGGACCTACTGAAACTGAGAGGCTTCTGTAAAGCAAAGGACACTGTCAGTAAGACAAAAAGGCTACCTTCTGACTGGGAGAAGATCTTCACCAACCCCTCATCAGACAAAGGTCTGATCTCCAAAATATACAAATAACTCAAAAAACTAGACACTAAAACTCTAATTAACCCAATTAAAAAATGGGGTACTGAACTGAATAGAGAATACTCAACAGAAGAACTTTGAATGGCCAAAGACACTTAAGGTCTTGCTCAACATCCTTAGCTATCAGG
Source organism: Myodes glareolus (assembly GCF_982192425.1). Taxonomy (NCBI): domain Eukaryota; kingdom Metazoa; phylum Chordata; class Mammalia; order Rodentia; family Cricetidae; genus Myodes; species Myodes glareolus. The sequence continues at coordinate 49,740,171 of NC_142041.1, read as the reverse complement.
GAAATGCAGATCAAAACAACTTTGAGATACCATCTTACACTTGTCAGAATAGCTAAAGTCAAAAACACCAATGATAGCCTATGCTGGAGAGGATGTGGAGGGAGGCAAACACTCATCCATTGTTGGTGGGAATACAAACTTGTGCAGTCACTTTGGAAATCACTGCGGCGGTTTCTCAGGAAACTGGGAGTCAATCTCCCTCGGGACCCAGCAATTCCACTCTTGGGAATATACCCAAAAGGTGCCCTATCATACTACAAAAGCATTTGTTCAACTATGTTCATAGTAGCACTATTTGTAATAGCCTGAACCTGGAAACAACCTAGGTGCCTCTCAATAGAAGAATGGTTAAAGAAGGTGTGGAACATATACACATTAGAGATTTACTCAGCAGTTAAAAAACAATGACACGGTATGTATTCACTCATAAGTGGATTCTAACCATAATTAAAGGTCTTTGAGCCTATTATTCGTGATCCTAGAGAAGCTAAATAACAAGATGAACCTGATGAATATTATTTAGCTATCTGCCAGGAGGTAGGAAATAGACAAGAGTCCCAGGTAACCTCGGGTGCATGGGGGGGGGGGGTTGATGGAAGGGGAGAGGGTTAGAGAGAAGGGAGTAGGGGAGGAATGGGGAAAGCTCGGTGGCCTGGGATCGGGGGGGAGAGAGGAAGGATGAATATGGGATCAGGGAAGAATATATTTCAACTAAGGGAGTCATTTTAGGGTTTACAGGATTCTTGATTATATATGGGATCCCAGGTCCAAGGAGAGATCCCCCAGATTGTTCTCTGGACAGAGGAGAGGGTGCCTGAATCGGCCGTGGCCCATAACCATACTGATGTATATTTTCCTTATCACCATAGATCCTTCATCTGACGAAGGATGGCGATACAGACGGAGACCCACATTGGAGCACCGGACTGAGCCCCCCAAGGTCCAAATGAGGAGCAGAAGGACGAAGAAAATGAAAAAGGAAATAAGGACTGCGAGGGATGCTATCACCCACTGATACAAGGGGACGGATCTAATGAGAGTTTACAAAGGCCAGTTGGACTGGGACTGAACGAGGACGTGATCTAACCAGATTCTCGGAATTTGGCCGGATTCTCTGAATGTGGCTGGCCCGAAGTCTTTCTGAAAAGCCATTGACTATGATACTGGGATCTGTTTCCTCTGCATATTCTGGATTTTGGGGATCCAGTCTGTTTGGATACTCACCTTCCTGGACCTGGAGGGAGGGGGGAGGAACTTGAACTTCCCACAGGGCAGGAAACCCTTACTGCCCTAAGGGACGAAGAGGGAGGAGGAGAGGGAGTGGGGGGAGTGGGAGGGTGTTGGGAAGAGGGGCGGAAATGGAAACTTTTATAATTTAATAAAATTTACTTTCAAAAAAAAAAACAATGACATCTTGATTTTTGTATGCAAATGGATGGAAATAGAAAACGCTTTACTGAGTGAGGTAACCCAGACCCAAAAAGAGGAATATGGTATGTACTCACTCATAAGTGGATTCTAGCCATAATTAAAGGACTTTGAGCCTATAATTCGTGACCCTAGAGAAGCTAAATAAGAAGATGAACCTAAAGAAAATCATATAGTTATCTTCCTGGATATTTTTTTTCTTCATCAATTCTGGGTCCTCTAGCTCTAAACATTCTACAGTTAATGAAGACAGTAAATTATACCAGGGAGCCTGCATCTAGACCTTCTATACTCCCTCTGTTGCCTCAGTAGATTCAATCTCTCAGGCTTGTCCATAGCACTGAAGCAGAACACACAGACTGCAGTCTCCCAAGGAACCCACAAACCCTTCCTCCTGGCCACCTACCCTGACTCATTATTGTGTCCTAGAGCCCAGCTCAAGTAGTGACCCACTGCTCAACCACATACCAGCCGAACCCAGGTGGCCTGCCCAGAGACAGTTTCTGTTCTGCTCTTCCCCTAGCAGACACAATTCCTCATACTTGCTCCTAGAACTGCAACAAACACCAGCTGCAGCCCCCACAGATGCCAACTAAGACTACTCTATAAAACAAACTTTTAATCACCATATATGAAGAAAATAAGATATTTCATGATAAAGACAAATTTAAGCAATATCTGTCTACAACTATAGCCCGAAAGAAAGTGATAGAAGGAAAATTCCAGCTTAAAAACGTTAGATACACACGTGAAAGCACAGGAAATAATAATCTCAGACCAGTAAAACCAAAACACACCACTACCACTACCATCATCGCTACCAAAACCACCACTACCATCAGCACCACCACCAACAAGAACAGCAACAACAGCAAAATAACAGGAGTCAATATTCATTAGTAACTGCTGTCTCTCAATATCAACGATCTCAATGCCCCAGTAAGAAGACACAGACTAACAAATTGAATATGCAAATAGGATTCATCTTTCTGTTGAATCCAAGAAACACACCTCAGCTTCAAGGATAGACATTCCTTCAGGGTAACAGGACGGAAAAATATATTCCAAGAAAATGGGCCTAAGAAATAAACTGGTATCACCATTTCAATACTTAAAAGTTACAAAACAACAAAAAACAAAACAAAACAGATGATGAAAGACACCACACAAATCAAAGGAAAAATTCCACCAAGATGACATTTCAGTTGTTAACATCTATGTTCCAAACACATGGGCTATCAAAATTTTATATATATTCACATTGCTACAATTTAATTCACATTGACCCTCTCCCACTCGTAATAGGAAAATTCAATACCCTATTCTCACCAAAAGACAGGTCTACCAGAGAAAAACTAAGCAGAGAAATACTGGAGGTAACAGACATTATAAGCCATGGGGACCTAACAAATAATTACAGAGTGTTTTACCCCAATATAAGAGAATATTATCAAATTTTAATCAAGATTATATAAACAATTTAAATAGATTTATAGTCCCTCATGAAATAGGAGTAGTTGTTAAAAGTCTCTCAACTAAAACAAAGCTCAGAGCTAGATAATTTTAACACAGACTTCTACCAGACTTGTGAAGAACAGTTAATGCCACTATTCCTCAAATTATTTCACAAAATAGATAAAGAAGGGTCATTTTCCAACTCATCTCATGAGGTTACTGTTGCCATGACACCCAAACCATGTAAAGACTAAACATTTCATTCACATTTCCCCCTTCATCTCTCTTCCTACTGCTCCTTGCCTCCATGCCCAGGCCACCCCCCCCCACCACATTCATTCCTCCAAACCAGTCAGGGCTACTATGGAGAGTCATCAAAGTCTGCCACATTAAGTTGAGGCAAGACCATGCCCTCCACCCCACATTAAGGCTCAGCATGGCATCCCACCATAAGAATTATGTTCCAACAGGCTAGCTCATGCAGGAGTGATAGATTCTGCTTCTACTTGCAGGGGTCCCCCAGATAGTCCAAGCTTCGCTACTGTATCATACTAGTGATAGATTCTGGTTCTACAGGCAGGGGCCCTCAGATAGTCCAAGCTTCCCCACTGTATCCGGCATATGGATGACCTAGTTCAGTTACATGGAGGCTCCACAACAGTTCATATAGGGTTCATGAGTTTTCACGTGCTTGGTTCAGCTGTCTCTGTAGATTTCTCCATCATGATCTTGAAATCTTTTGCTCATATATTCCCTCCTCCCTCTCTTTGTTTAGTTTTTCAGAGCTCGGCCTGGTGCTTGGTTGTGGATCTCTACCACTGGTACCATCAGTTACTGGATGGATGTTGTATGATGATAGTTCGGGTGTTTACCAACCTGATTACAGAAGGACAGTTCATTCGCTCACCCTCTCCACTATTGCTAGGAGTTTTAACTGGGATCATCCTTGTGGAATCTTGGGAATTTCCCTAGCACCAGGTTTCTCGCTAACCCCATAGTAACCCTCTCTATCAAGTTCTCTCTTTCATTGTTCTCCCATTCTGTCCCTCTCTCCCCACGACCATCCCCTTTTTTCATGTTTTCTTACCCCATCCTTTCCTTTATACTACCTCCCTTTGTCCCCAGTTTACCCAGGAGATTTCATTTAATTCCTCTTCTGATGGTGATCCATTATGATCTTCCTTGGTATCTCGCTTCCTTATCAACACCATATCCAAAAAATTAAATAATAATTAAAATATATAAAGAACTCAGGAAGCTATATGGATAGACAAGAAACCTAGAGTAGAACCAAGCACAACTGTTCTTTAAAAAATCCATAAAATGATTTTTGGTATTCTTATATTATATATCTGTGTCTTGTCCAGTAGTGCTCAGAAAGGTTTCCTCCAGCATTTGATGGGAGAGGATACAAAGACCAATAGCCAGACAACCAGACATTATAGGGAGAGAGAATCTAAACTGGAAGCAATCTTAATCAGTTCCGTTCCCCAGAAGTTCAGTGAATCCCATGTAAGAAAGTGAGGAAAGATTGTTGGGGTCAGAGGGGATGGAAGAACACCAGAACATGGTTTGTTGAATCAATAAGCAGAGTGTATTTTACCTCAAAGAGACTGAAGTAGAAATCCTGCAGTATGCAGGAGTATGTACCAGGTCCTTTGTACATATGTTGTGGCTGTTAGCTTGGTGTTTTTGTGAAACTCCTAAGTGGGTGCTGTGTGCTCTTAACTCGTTTTTTTTTGTATTCTTGGAACTCTTTCCCTCTGATGGGTTGCTCCATGCAAAAGTGGAGTTGGAGGTAAGTTGAGAAGCATGGAGGGAAAGGAAACTGTAGTCATGATATATTGTAAGAGAGAAGAATCTATTTTTAATAATGATAAAAATAATAACCCCTGTAAATCTTACTGTTTTTGCACAGTGAGTGTTTATAAACCTTTTCCTGTGTATTTCTGTAAGGTGGTGTAACTTTAGTCTTAGTTTCTCGTTCTATCAGCTTTGTGTATGTGACCTTTGAGTGGCGGTGCTCCATGAATCTGTATTTTAGTATTCTTATCACTGAGTGGACTTCCTTTAGAGTTGTTTCATATGTTTCTTTATTTGGACGAATTTTGTTGTCTGTCTTCTTGACTATAAAATATTATCTTCAATTGTCTCATAGGGGATGTACTTCATTAATATCTATATAATATGTCTTTTTGTTGCTCTAGAATCATACATTTTAGCTACAGATATTATATAGAAATTTAATGCTTCTAATTTAATAATTCATAGCCACTAGAAAGCTCCCAAGTAACATAAACAGTACAAACCCTTATAGAGGTTATGAGTTTTGCAGTCTTTCCAAATGTGTTCACAATTGAGCTCAACATAATCAACTTGGACATGGGAGTTTTAAAGTTACATCTATAAAAATATCTAATACTCTAGACTTTATTTTCGTAAAGTTTCTCATTATGTGGCCAAATAGCAGCCACCAAGATTTAATATCCTGAACGAAAGAATATGGAAAGAAGAGTCAAGTTTTCCTCTTTGTTTGTTCAAAATGTACAACAAATACTCCAGTTTTAATACAAAATGTGTAAGAGTAGTGACACACCAACATAATGAAAACATGGGACCTTAGAAACACAGTGCGAAATGAAAGAAATGGGTCTAAGGCAACATTTTCTGTATCTGGAATTGGAAAATATATTACATCTGCCACTCAGTTTGAGGTGCTTATCTGCCTACTGACCCATCATTTGGGTGCCATTGACTATAAGGTGTTCAATGTTATTAGCAACACTCTTCTTTTGGGAGAGAAAAAACTATTTGTGTGTGTGTGTATACACATATACATATATTTATAATGTATATAAATACAAATATGCATGTATTTGTTATATATGTGTAATATATATCAAGTGTAAGTTCTATAATCACTATCTAACTTCACATTGTAGGGTAAAAGTCACAGAGCTAAAAAAGAGAAATGTGGTCCCTAGATGGACAGATGTGGAAATGAAGTTCAGAGTTCCCACTAACTTTTTCGAAGTCATAAAGCTAATTTTATTAATAATAGGAGAATAAATTTATTGAAGATTTGATTTGTGCTCTAATTAATTTTATATATTAAGTGCTTGTAAAACTCACAGCAATTTTATTATTCCATGAGACAAATTAGTCCCAAGAGCGGCTAAGAAATGAATGTCCATGTGCTTGAGAATCACCAAAGATTCAATTGCTTTTTTTTTGTCCGCTACTTTCTATTTCTGGTGTTCAGAGACAGTTGTGCATATGTTTATGGCTTATTATGATATCCATGGTCTTTCAATTATCTTTACTCCACTGAAACTAACATTTTGATACTGTGGCCTTTTTTGCCCCAATTTTTACTATAAATATAAATATATTTATTAAATTTTATTTAATTTCAATTATAACTTTCAACAATTGTATAAGATAATAATAATAATAATTTCTGTAAGGTCTTATTTCATGAAAAAAAACTTCACCACAAATGAATCATTCATTATTGCTATACTTACTTATACTCATTTATGTGTATGGGAACACTGTGATATATGGTATATGACATTTATATTATATATAAATATATATATATGTATATATATGTATATATATATATATATATATATATATATATATATATATATATATATATATATATAATCAGTGCACCATGTGCATGCCTGGTACCTGCAAAACAAGAAAAGAGTGTTGTTTTTCATGGGACTTGAGTTACTAGCTATTCTAAGCAACCATATAGATGCAGGGTATCAAACTTGGGTCCTCTGGAAGAGCTGCATAATGCCAATAATTGTGAACCATCTTTCAATCCTCTACAGTAGCTTTTCATAGATATTTTGATGCTTTTTGAGATAAGGTCAGTTCATAGCCTAGGCTTTCCTGAAACTCTTTAAAGTTCATACCGGCCTCAAATTCATGTCGATATTCTTGTCACAGACTTCTAATTGCTGCAATTATGGATGTGAGCTACCAAGTCTTTTTCATTTCGACAACTTTGAGATCAGGGTTAGATATTTTATGAATTTGTCTTTCTGCACATACTGGCAAAGACATGAGGTCTTGTGTCATCCTATCTGGATTCAGATCCAAATGTGATGTTTGGTAATTGTGATTGTAGGCAATGATTTTACCCAACTCAAGTTTAGTTTTCTAACCAGTAACAAAAATGCCAATATGAATTGTGCTATTACTTTGCACCAACAATTGCATTATTATGGTTAATTCCTTCATTGACATTATTGATTGTCTTCTCTATCATGTCCAAGAACTAAAGACTACAGTAAATTTGTTTAATGTTCAAAAATATCAACATGGTTTAGCAAGGCTCATAATTTGAGCAAAAGTTTTTTGACTTCAAAAAACTTTTTTTTGAACTTCAAAGTTCATCATACTTCTTTATTGGCTGTCATAGCATGGGCTTAAAATGTACCCCAAAGAGGCAAGTTTTACAAAAGAGAATGCTCTGCCCTTTAAATTTCTGCAACACTCTTAGACCTAAATGTGTGTGCATTCTAAGAATGCCTCAGAAGGTATAATTTTGTAAACACTATGAAAAATTTTAAATCCTACCTATCATGGGAGTAAGCAAGATCCCTTTATATTGATGCTGTGATTTAAAAGAAAATGTATTTGACATTTAGCAGAGATTCAATAAATACTCTCAGTAAACTCTGCTGAGTTATAGGTTCACATTAGGTCATGAATCAAACTATTGCTTATAAACAAAAGCAGCCAGAGTATCAAGAATTGTCAAAGATTCCAGAGGAGATGATCTTCAATCTCTAGCCTATTCCATAGTAACCTAAATGTAAGATGCTTTCTCTTCTTCTTGCATGTATCAGGAGACCCTTCTCCAGCACTTCTCATGTCATAGATATTTTACCCTATTCTACTCAAAAGCTTCAGTACCCATGCCGTCACCCACTCAGACCGATTCATCCTAAAATAAAGTCATCATTGCTTTGGGATATGAAGGTGAAATCCATTCATAGCCAATAATCCTTAGACATAAGATTTGCAGAAATATGCCAGTGTACCTATATAAGAAAATTTAAACATTTTTTCTATGTCCCTTTATCTGAACCTTCCCATGATCACTCCCTCCAACCTCTCCCATGACTCATCCATTTTAAACTGATGGTCTCTTTTATGTGTTTCACATATATACAAAAATATATAAATCCATCTTGCCGAGTCCCTTCAGTGTTGCTTGTGTGTACATGATTTCAGGATTGACCACTTTGTACCAGCTGAACAACTTGTGGTTCCATTCTGAGAGAGAATGATTTTCTCTCTCTCATGAGTCTAGTTGCCCATAATTCTCTGTCAAGGGTTGGGATCCTACCCAGAGAAAGTGATCCCTCTTTCCACGTTAGCATGTCAATTAGTAATGTCATATTTCAGAGTTTGTTTATGCAGCTATATTGCTGTTATATCATGGATATATTTTCCCTGCCATTTCTAGTAGAGACAATCCCTTAGCAGAGTTTCTGGTCGTCTGGTTCTTACACTCTTTCTGCTTCTTCAGGAGGTTCCCTGAGCCTTAGAGGCAAGAAAAGGATGATAGAAATAGTCACTGGGCTGAGAAGTCCCAAATAATTATGGCCAGTTGTATTTTATGTAGTAGCCTCTACTTGTTGCAAAGAGAAGCTTCTTTGATAAGGATTGAAAGCCACACTTACCTGCGGGCATAAGCATAAGTTTTAGAATGCTGTTGGAATTCATGCTGGTCTAGAAAAATTGCATTAGTAAATTCTCCTCTAAGATATATGACCTGCATTGGGTAGTTGGATAGATTTCCAGTGCCAGGCATGATTTCCCTCCTGTCGAGTAGGTCTTAAGTCTAATTTCATAGCTGATAGTTACTGCCAAATATGAGTCCCAGTATTTACAGTCACTGATTTCTTGCTCTGATGGTCATTACTGTGATTTATAAGCTTCACAACAGGGTAGAACTATTAATTGCTTTCACCTCTTGGCATCTTGGTTGCATCTCTTGATAATATGAGACCTAGACCCAAGAAGAAGGCTTTCAGTTTAGATAAATTCCAAATCTTCTGAGTCTTGCTCCAAACTGTGTGGTATCTTCAGTAATAGGGCAATAGCAAGAGGCAATCAAGGATAAGGGAAATACCCTGTATTATTTGGTGGGTCACTTGAACTACCCTAAACAACAAATGAAATGCATGTGTCATCCTTATCGATTTGGGATATGCAAATTAAAACAACTTTATGGTTGCATCTCACCCTCATCAGATGGTTGAAAACAATAAAACAGCTAACAACAAATCCTGGTGAGAATGTGGGACATGAGAAATACTCATTTACTGCTGTAGTAATGCACACTGGTGCAGCCACTCTGCAAATCAGAGTGTAGAATACTCAAAAGTACAAATGTAAATCTAACATATGAACTACCTGTATGATTCATTAGCATAAATTCAAGAAAAGAACCTCTAAATTCTACTCCACAGATAAGCCATTTTCGTTTGTTGCTCTCATCACAATCGCTAAAGAATGAAGACAACTTAAATGTCCTTCAGTAGATGAACGGATAATGAAAATATGGTTCATATACACCATGAAATGCTACTCAGCTGCAACAAAAAATGGAATTATGAAATTTGCAGGTAGCAAATGGAACTAGAAAATATTATATGGAGTTAAACTAGTCCAGACCAAGAAAGATAAATGTCATATACTCCCTAATGTAAAGTTCCTGCCTCCAAATCTTCAGATGTGAGTATATAGCCCGGAATGACTGCAGAAATCAGGAAAGCAAACAGATATCACTGGGGAGCCTGTCTAGAGAGAGAAATTGTAGAACGCAGGTACTATGAAGAGGAATAGGAATAAATGGAGAAGGTGTTTTCAGGATGGAGATGAGTAGGAGATCAATATAAGATAGGGAAGAATAAGCAACAAACAATGCTAGGGATATTTGATAAAACTGAGTGATTTTATTATTTTCTATTTATCCAGAATTATATAACACATGCAATTTTATGTATGATATATACATAGCGTAAATGGAGCTTGCCATTGGCATCTGCCAATGATCCTCACATGAGTCAGAGACTTACCCAACAACAATAGTCCAGTACCAGATTTGAGAAACAAAATTATTTTGATGTAACTTTAAGCTTTTTGCTATTTTAGAAAACCAAAATAAAATGTGAATAGGCATTATTTTTAATTTCTTTGAAAAACTAGATTGCACTTCTGATCCTAGGTCTCCTTTTGCCAAGGCTGTTAGATTCCCTCCCACCACTCCGAACATTCAATAACCGAATGAGATTCATTGCCTTGAGGAAGCCACATTGGTGAAACCTAAGCAATGGCAGCCTCTGTGACTTCTTCCATGCTCAGTATAATATACATTCAAATACACAGCACAGCATGCATTCAGATACATAATATATTACACATTTAGAGATGTAGTATATGATACATCCAGATACACAACAAGACATAAGTTCAAATATGCAATATACCATATATTCAGATATACAATAACACTACATAACATACATTCAGAAGATGAATCTGGCATTGTTCATCTCTATTAAAATAGAGTTATTCTTCTATTTGACTTGCTAAGCATTTATAATACTACTGTAATTGGCAAAACCCTGGACTTCATGGAAAATGGAAGTTCAAAGTTTTGTGGGTGATAATTGCTGTGGGGTATGTATTAGTTGCCCCCTCCCAGTTTTCTTCTCTTTCAAGTGTTTCTCTTATTCATACCTCTGTGTGCATCAGATAAGGAATCAAGAGGAAAGAGAAAATGGGCCACACTAATAATTAGACCTCATAATTACTGAGAGCTGACCACATGCCAGGCCCCATGGTGTGTGCTTTCTGCACATTAGCTTAGGTAATCCTTATTCAAACCCCATGAGGTAAGGGTCATTATCTCCATTTACATCTGAAGAAACTGAGCCAAGGTGTCAAGTAGATTGCCCAAGCTCATCCAGACAGGGTGGCACTTTCAACCTCTCCACACTTAGCAAGGCATCTTGACTACCTGTTTCCTTTACCAGTTTTAAGATGAAAGGGAATGCAGACTTAAATAATATCCTGTATCTGCCCTGGAATTGTGGCACTGCAGGAGAGTTTAGCTATATCTATAGCCAGAGAGCTATGACAAGGGAGTAGGTTTTCAAAGAAGTAATGTTGCAATTTTTTTAAAAGCTTTTCTTTAATGAATATACTTTCTGTCTCAGTAGGCTGTCAATTTCTCTCTTATTTTTCTCTTTGTTTATCTTAAAGAAATTCTTTCATCTTCACTGAATTGGCTGAGTAATTTAGAGAAAAGGCAGGCTGATAAATCACTTTTATGGAGAAAAAGGAAGTCTCTCTTAATTGAAGGAAAACATGTATAAGTAACTATCTGATGACTAAAAAAAGAAAGGAAAAATCTGAATGATTATTATTGGAAAGAAATCGCAGCACAGCTCTACTAATCTTTGAAGAGAACTGTTGTCATCTGGAAGGTTTGCTTTTGGTCATAAAAATCCAAGAAAATACAGGTTTGTATTTTCTACATAGCACTGTAAAAGAGAAAATAAACAAGAATAGAAGAAAATGGGAGAAAAGCAAATGTCCATTCTTTGATAGGAAAGAGGCCTTGGCCACATTGTGAATAGTCATTTTAGTGATCATCCCTACTCCACAATTACAAGCTCTCTTGGCAAGTATATGCTATGCAGTTCTTTCCACGATGCTCACTGTTACACATGTCACCAGCATCTTCTATCCCATTTTATTTTGGGTACATATAATGAATTGTTATTTTAAAAAATGATCCTGGTGTCTTTCTTATTGTCAACTTTCCACCTTGGAACATCAGCTTGATGGAACAGAGAAAAGAATATATCTTTCAATCCATAATTCCTAAAAAGTGGCCTTGCATAATGTATCCACCTGAAAAATTTTTGTTGAATTAATAAAAGTAAATGAGTCAATCTAAGCATCAGTATAATTAAGAGTTCTTTGTTACGTATACTCAGCAGAAAAAAAAAATTTGAACACTCAAGAGAACAAGGTGATTCAGAAGCTTTGCACACTCTCATGTGCACCTTCACACATATTACTATCCCTCCCAATTTATCATATAGAGGAGTCATCAAAAGACAATTCTTAGGTTTTAGATTCTAAACTGTGCTTACAGTTTATATCTAAAGAAAGGAGAGAGTAAGACCTGATAAGGTCCCTAGAACAGGTAGACCAACTTGGCCCTTTTAATAAAGATGTCACCACAGATATATTGAAGCTAGGCTTCATATTGTTTTGGGATGCTCATTTACATCTACAAAGGGGAAAAGCTAGAAACCTTGAATTTATGCTACATATTATATTCCTACTACTATAACTCCTTAAAGTTGAGAGAAAATCAAAAGGATTTTGTAATGATGCCTTGTACCAAACCTGATAGTGTGGCCTCTTTCAACAGTGGTCATAGAGTACTGAATTGTGTTCTTTTTGTCTATTTTTCTTCTTACTCTTGAATGCTCTACTTATTTTAATGTGAATCTTCTAATTCATGCAATTTATAATCAACTTACCTCCATTCTTGTATTAGTACAACCATGCAAATTGGAAGACTGATAAACAAAAGGTATAAAAGAAAGGAGGCCAAGAAAAGAAGAAACAGGTTTTTAAGATACGACTTAAAAGGGAAATGTGACTAGAAAACCATCCCTGATTGTTCTCAGAAACAACTGTTAATGGTAGTGAGTCTCTCATCCCAAACAGAAAACAGGACATCAAGAAAAGGGCACATCGTGGGTTTTTGTTCTGGACCCATACTTATCAGTAGAAGCCTGAAATAAATGTTGACACAGTAAGTACATGTGTAACAATTGTAGATAAACAACATGCCATGGAAAAATAAAAGGGACACAACTTTGGAAGAACCAAGAAAAGATTGTAAGGACCTCCATTCTCATAAACTCCAGTGTCTCACAGACCAGCATGCCACCACAGGTAAATTTTCATTCTTTATGTCAAGATGATATTCAAGAGAGAGGCATGGGTTTAAACTAGCTCGCCTTGAGTGGATGGATTATCAACCCACTATTTCTAAACCATGAAGCCCCATTTAGATTCCATTTATAGTAAGAGAACTATAATGTCTGTTTCACAAGTAGTTGATAAGGCTCATATGGGGGTAAAATAGAAAAATGCTCACCGTGGGATATAATCACAACTACTCTCTCTAAATATTGGAAGATTTTTAAACTGCGGCTAGTGCAAGTGTGTCAGAAATAGAAAAGGAAGTAGTCACACTGTCCTTCGTGACTAATGGAATTTTTGGTTTAATTATAGTTGACATGTATCACTAAATTTATGCATTATTTTGGTACATATCTCTAGTTCTAGAAATATACTTTTAGCAAAGCCTGTATATAATGACTAACATATAAAGGATTCCACAGTCAGAATTATTGAATGGGCTTTTGGGTATTCTGTATCACCTAGCAGAGGTTTAAATATTTAACAATAAATTTAAGTGAAAATTTGTTTCAGTGAAACAAATTTAACTGACAGAAGGAGAAAGAAAAAAGGTCCTGGGGAGCATTATTAATAAATTTTCTAACTTGCAGAAGTTTTTTTTTTAATCTTTAGCATTCAAATCAACATAAACTTTATTTTCTTGCCATAATAAATCCTTTCCACATCTGGACATTTGGCAACAACGAATTCCTTCATGCTCACCCTATATTACCATTTAGGTTGAATAAAGAATATGCTCTCCAAACTGTTCTTGGAGCCAGGACGATGGCATAGCCCTTTCGGGGATATTGGCAGTCTTGATGTAAAGGGACAAGAGTAAGGCACAATTGCAGAATGCTTCCAACATCTTCTGATTTCTGGTTATTTTCATATTTTCTGCAATTGGGAAAGTATCATAATATCATTTTAATGTGAGTGTGACATGTACTTTTACCATATGCATCTCCTATTACCTGCTGCTCTCCTTGCTAGACCTCTTTTATGTTTTGCTCTACAGGTCTCACTTTATCTTGGGCAGAGCATCCCACTCTTAGAGAGGGGACTACATTACCCAACAATACGATTTCAAAATAGTTAACAATCACAGCAGCAAACTTGACAATGCCTTCTATGAGCCAATGTTTACTTTCCATATGACAAAGGCATCTCCACTTTGATCCCATGATTGTTTTATTGCTATTGGAATGTTTCTTCAACTCCTCCTTACTTTGCTAAATGCCTTACTCTCCGCTGTTGAACAAAGACAGCCTGTTTTGGAACAGCAAACCAGACTGGTGCTGAGGGCTCTGCAGGCCAGCTTCATTACTGAATATGAAAATTGGAAACATTGTTTACTACAAGTGAACACTTAAAATCTTTCATCTCAACCTGTTCCTGTCTTACCAATTGTCCCATAGCTCAATAGTTAACAAATGGAAAGAAAATGCTTTTGTGACGTAAACTTGATCAGATTATCATCTATCTTATTGACATTTGTCTTAAGACCTAGTTTCCATTATTTCATATAGAATCATAATCTCCAGTTTTCCAATGAGTTTTGACTATTCGTCTTTTTTGGTGAACTTCATGACTGGAAAAGGACATCACTTTGACTTTTCCCATAAACTGATTGGAAGTTAGGTAACTCTATCTTCATTTTTTATGTTGCTGTTTATTCACCCTTCACAGTGATACAAATATAACCAGGTTTTTCAAAAGAAAAATATGATTTCTTGCTTTAGAAAAGTACTTCACAGTTTAATTATTTTCATGACATTTTTACCAGTAAGTAATCAGATGCATGCAAGCAACACAATATAAAGTTTAAGCCACAAACCTTAAAGTTAGCAGGTTTACATTTATCTCTGTCTATATCGTATGTTGTAAGAAAATTGCAGCATGTTGGGGGAAAATTAACATATTTTGCTTAATCTTTGCCTCCCCATTTTAGGCATTAACTTACAGATCTTTCTTTCCCTACTTCCCTCCCCGCCTTCCTTCAGTTCTTTCTCCTTTTCTTTCTTCATTTAGCCTTCCCTTCTTTTCTTTTCTCCATCCTTTCTCTCTTTCCTTCCTCTCCCCTCTCTTCTTTTCTTCCTTTATTTTCCTTTTACGTAAAGGCTGTCCTAAAAAGTCATTATAGTTCAATAGAGCTATCTTTCTAGACATTTTCATGCTTCTGAACTTTATTTTCCTGCATATTACCTATCTGCCTGGCTAAAGAAATGAAGATCACACATTTAGCAATTTGTGCAATCCCAGTCACAAGACTAAATTTTAGTGTCTGCTGAATAATTAGCAATGTGCATGAAGATAGAATATACAGTAACTTTCCTGACTTTGGAATAAAAAAGATTAGAATGACAAATAGTCAGACTCTAGGGTCAAATGCTTTGCCAGTAGTTGCATATGTTTATGCCAAAATACATAAAGAAATGTCACTTCAGCATATGAATGATGACAAACACTCCAAGTGGGACTGCAGTTCATCAATCATTTCCAATGCACAGATTGGGCTTACCTGTATAAACAAAAGCAATAAAGCTACTCAGAGGCTCACCTTAAACAACTGAAGCATGACATAAGCACTGTTACTGCACAGTCAAGCCCCATTTTACTTGAGAAGCAGTCAGAAGTGTCTCAACAAGCTATGATTTATTAAGATTAATAAAGCACATCTTTAATATAAAAAGTCCTGCTAATATTTTGCATAAATGTGGAAATCTCGTTCAGCATCCTTCTGTATCACAATGAATATGATTAACAAAAGTTAAAACTGTAGATTCGTAGCCATTCTTAGCAAGTCTCCAGTACAGTGTGCTAAATACAAGAAAATTCGGAGCAGGCATCCCAAGAAATGGATTGCTCCTTGCTCAATTTAAATTATTTTTTAAAGAAAGGTAAATTGATAAAGCTGTTACAACCCTCTAAGCCAGTGGTTCTCAACCTTCCTGATGCTGTGACCCTTTTATACAGCGCTTCATGTTGTGGTGACCCCAAACTATAAAACTACCTTCGTTGCTACTTCATAACTTTAATTTGCTACTGTTGTGAATTGTAATGTAGATATTTTACTTGCAGATTATCTGATATGAGACTCCTGTGAATTAGTGTTCGACCCCAAAAGGTTGCAACACTGTGGTTGAGAACCACTTTGAAGCCATTCTTTTCCTCCACAAGATGTATTTGAATCATTGGTACCTTTCTTACGGTTTTTCTTTCTTATGATTTTCTTACGATACCTTTATCGATACCTTCTTAAGAGTCTGGAGAATGAATTAAAGGCTGTGGATAATGGAAGAGAAATAAAGTTAGAAGCTGTTCATGTGTTACTTTGAGAAGATAAATTGTAAGTGGGAGGCCCACTTTCTTGCTTTCTTCATCTACCTGCTTTCTATGTCTGAATCTTACACTATAATTGACTTTTGGATAATATAAATGGAAGTTTAAAGCTATAATAAAGGAATATTATCTTCAGAGAAACAATAGTCTATTAATAATAAGGGATGACTTTTCCTATGAAGATTTTTGGGTTTTTTTTACTTCTTTTAAATTCTTTATTAAAGTGTAATTTGAAAATTAAAATTGTATATGTCATGACCTATAATTTATTTTTGAAGTACTACAGACTGAATATAGTACCAAATGCATACTAGACAAGTACTCCTTGACTGAGATATACTTCAGTACAATGTAATGTTTCAGTATAAATATAATTATCATATTTATCATCTCATACAGCCATTGTATGTGTGTGTGCCAAGAGCATTGAAGATGAAATCTTACAGCAATTTCCAAATATATTATTGCCAGATATAATCATCATGTTATTCATGGGATCTCCAAAGTATACTCCTCCTTCAACTCAAATGTGTACCTTTTATCATTATCTCCTCAAGTTAAATGCTTTGACATTGGAAATGACATTTAATCAAACTATGTACTTTTTATTTTGCACTCTTATTTGACAATACCAAAAGTAAGTAAGGGTCTTATTTTCACTGTAGCTTTGATATACAACAGAAAAACCAATAAAAAACAAAACAAAACAAACCAGGGCATCTCTCTTCCTGGACTATGTCAAATCAAAATACTAGAATCATTTGCCCATAGTTTTGCTTCATTTGTCCAATTTTGTATATTAGAAAGAGTTTTAAGAACTCGGTACGTATTTAAGCCAAATGTAAAAGAAGCTAAATTTCTTGTAAGAATCACTTGTTGTTTTATTTCTTGAGAATTAGAAACAAAGTCAATATTTATCCTAAGGTGTGACTGGGTAGCATTCAATGGGAAAACTGAAAAAAATAAATGTCCAAAATACATGTGCTATAAAAATGTAAAATGCATCCTTAGCGATGATTAAAGAATTTTATTTTTAAATGGCAAAATAATCTACATTATGTATGTCATTCCATCCACATTTTCTCATATCGACAGCATATTAATGATCAAGGAATAATAACACATGTCTGATGTTCAATGAAAACTCAACTGGACATTTGATGGGCAGAAACAAACTAAACCATGTGAGAAATTCCGAGATGGATGGATAGATGGATAAACAGATAGATGATAGATAGATAGATGATAGATAGATAGATAGATAGATGATAGATAGATAGATAGATAGATAGATAGATAGATAGATAGATAGATAAAGTAAATAGATAAACTCAGAAACTGAAGAGTCCAATGTTGGAGGAAAAAGTTACTATTAACCCTAGAATTTGATGATGCAGTTATCATCTTATAAAAAATAAGCCATTCATTCATGGAAAGCTTGGTATAAAATTGTCCATACTGAATTACTATGAGAATCATTCACTTTAAATTGCAGTTGATGCTTTTTAGTGCCACCTCCATCCCATGTCATTAGATATTAATTTGGCTCAAACCAGTTTGATGTTGCTTTCTTTTCAACAACTCAAAGAAGGCAATTTCAACTGACAGTATTTCTCTACCTCCTTCTTCCTGTTTCTCTACCCATATTTCTCCCATTGGATGAAATTGCCCTCTACTATATACAGATGAGGGGTGTAGCTAGAGTTCAGGTCAATAATTGATTGTGGTGAGGAATCACAAGGAATAGGCTGGTATAAAAAGTTTTCAGTTATCATCAAATTCAACAACTCTGCCCTTTTGACTTGCAGAGTTCTTTGGAATGTTATTAGCTGTATTTTATCTTGTAGGATGTCTTGCAGCATTTCTGGCCTTTACCCACTAGATGTCAATATCTTCCACCTCCAACTTGTGGCAACTGAAGATATTTACAGCCACTGTGACATAATCTTACACACAGACAGAGAGAAAGCATAATCAGCCATTTAAAAACCAGTAGCATAAACGGGACAAGAAGTGGGAAAAGTCAAGCCAACAGAAGGTCAAGCTAGTCAGTGCTCAGACATCTGAAGGCTCTCTTTGCCTGGGCACCATTAATGTGTAAAATACCACTGTGATTTGTTCACCTGAGCAGTGGAAAAAAGTTGGACTTATCTACCAGGTCATCTCTGTCATTTGTCAAGGCTCCATGTGGGGACTTGATTCCTGGGATTTACTAATGTTTATATCAGAATGGTCTGCTCATACAGGCATTCTACAAGACAGCAAAATATCTCTAGGTCAAAACTATGGGAATGCTACTTGGAAAAGTTCTCTTGGACACACTTGTGTGAGACTTTATACTTGGAATAAAAGTTAGCTAGACATTAAGAATGGTCCCAGGAATGCCAACTATATTCTCCAGAAAACATTCTGAATTGCTCTTCTGTATGTATTTAGATATTAGAGTATAAATGAGAATGTATTTGAGCAATTTAAGACTGTAGAAAGCAAGAGGGATAATATCATCATCCAAGGAGAGATGGGAACTATCCACAGGGTAAAGTGCAGAAAAATAGAGAAAAAAATCTATTACTATTCACACTAGACTTTGGGTTATACTTTTAATTATTGCATTTCAATATATTTAAACCATAATTTCAGGTAAAAAAACACATGAAAATTCTGTCAAATCCTTATAGAGGAGTAAAATGTGAGATGCATAAAAAGAAGGCAAAAAGTATAAATTCCAATTAAAATTTCACAGGAAATTTGCTGCAAGAATATATTTAGGGAAAAGCCTTTATCACAACCTTTTAAATAAAATTTATATAACATTTCAAGTTTATTTTTAAAAGCAGATGTCAGTTTATTAGATGTATATCTAATTAAATAACATATACAATATTGAAGATATAATGTACTCATGTTCTCATATGTATGCATTCATCTATATCCTCATAGTTCTTTCCCATTTTTCATTTAGCTTATTATAAATGAATATAAACAGACCCTGAGCTCCAGGCCCCTCTAACAGCTTATAGTCTGTAGCAGCTTTCAAGATAACAGCATCTTCAACCCAAGGATTCTGACTTCTCCGTCAGGCTGTTTGAAGTTTCCAAGGCTTGGGGAGAGGGTGGTCTTTATAGAAAAAGTCAATATTTCAAAGGAAAGGCATACCTTTTTTTCCTTCTTTAGTGCTAAGATTTAAAAATTCTCTGCAAAAAGAAAAAAGAAATGCCTTTAAAATATAGTATTTCTCTGAAGAGAGCCATCCCTCTGCCCGGAAGTGCCCAGCTGTGCTCCCTGCTGAGGCTTCACCCTCCCAGGTCATGGTCATGTGCGGGAACCAGGCACTCCAGTCATATTCTCACCCTGACTGCCTATAATACTGTGATCTCTGTTTCTCAGACACAGATATTATGCTGGAACAGTACCCATTAATTAGCTAAAGTAGCCTGTTTAGGCTTAAGTATTTACAAGCTACTCCTACCATCTGGAGATAGTAATTCTGACATAAAAAGGGTACTGTAACTTAAATTTTATAAAACCATATTCTAATGTAACAATTTTTCTTTTCCAGTTCTCAAGGGAGCTACAGGAGTCAAGGATAGTTAAAGAGAGGAAACATGAGCTCAAAACCTTGCTAAACCTTGAGAAGGTTACTGAATCTCATGGAGCTTCATGTTTTCACTTGTCAGATGAATCCGTATCATAGTAGTACTGTGGAAATAAAATGATATAAAGAATACAGAGTTCTGAGCAAGTAGAGCTCACTGACTTATACTAGGCTCTTTCCTAGTATCCATTCATCAAAATAAGCACTCTAATGTGGAACCTCCATTCTCATTTTATTTATTGGGACGATAATAAGAAACACCTACATCAATGAGATATTGATAGAACTTAAGATACAAAGGAAGCTAGCTCAGTGTAGCACTTGCTTACTATAACTGATCCTTGCACAGCAGGAGGCACGCAGTGGCAGCCATTCCTTAACAACAAACAGAACAAAACAAACAAACAAACAAAAAACATTACTAATTAAACTGAGCAGCATCTGAACTGCATACAGCATTGTGTTAGGTGATGAGTGTTGATATGATGACTAGAGATTATTGACCAATATGGAGTTGGGGCAAACATAAATAAAATATGAGTCCTTTGAAAGATGAATGTACCAAGTAGTAATGATTAAATACTGCAGTTTGAATGATAAATGTCACTAATAGACTCAGGAACTTGAATACTTGGTTCCCAGTTGGTGGCACTGTTTGGAGTGGTTATAGGGAGTTGAAGGCTTTCTGGAGGAAGTGTGTTATTGGATCAGGCTTTCAGAGTTCAACACAGTAGTGCTCAACTTTCCTAATTCTGCAACCCTTTAATACAATGTCTCATGTTTTGGTCAGCCCTAACCATAAAGTTATCTTTGTTGCTACTTCATAACTGTAATTTAGTTACTGTTGTGATTCTTAATGTAAATTTCTGACGTGTGACCCACAGAGGAGTCATGACTCACAGATTGCAAGCACCTTGCCCCACCTTTAGTTCACTCTCTGGTTTGTGCTTGCAGTTAAAGATATGATATATAAGCTTCCCATTCCAGGGACTACCTATTGATGCATTTTCTTCACCATTGTAAACTTTAACCTTTGGGAACCGTAACCCAAAATGAACAACTGTTTGCTTTTTTGTTTATGTTAATTTGGCCATGGTATTTATCACAGCAATAGAAAAAGAAGTAGATAGAACACAAGTTGATAGAAAAAGAAGTAGATAGAACACAAGTTGATACCAGACAGTAAGCATGATTTGGCTATAAAGAATCTGATCACATTGGTTTTTAAATGTGAAAGACTTTGGAATTCTGGAATAGAAACGCATTTGAATGCTGTAAGCAGAGCTTAAAGAGCTATTCTAATATGAACCCAGTAGAAAGCAATGTTGAGAGCACTGTGCAGTGTGGAGACACAGTTGCAGATGCTTCAGAGGAAAGCAAGGAATTTACCAGCAACTCTACTCTAAGAGGTAATTCTTATGATAATTTGCCAAAGAGTTTAGGTACCTTTCACTTTTGCCCCCAAAACTCACCTGTTCAGAGAAGTTATAAAGAGATACAGTTTTCTTGGAGGAAGTGCATGCTAAATTAAAAAGTAATAAAC
Organism: Myodes glareolus; assembly: GCF_982192425.1. Taxonomy (NCBI): domain Eukaryota; kingdom Metazoa; phylum Chordata; class Mammalia; order Rodentia; family Cricetidae; genus Myodes; species Myodes glareolus. Next base: position 49,718,782 of record NC_142041.1, on the reverse strand, counting down.
TAATTTCCTTGGTGGAATGAATTTAAAGACAACATCAAGTTGAATCTGTGGCATGTTTGTCATTGATAACTCTTACACAAATCTATAATGAAGAGGAGCAAGTGGTATAAAAGAAATACAAAATGGACACGAAAGAGAGCATTGAGATGTTTCATCTCACACACATACCATATACCAGAAGAGAAACAGTAATTGTTAATAACATTAATTACATTAAAGAGAGATCTCTTTACTCCAACAGAGGAAGAGTTGCCCTCAAGGCAAGACCTCACCCAGGTAAGATTCCAACTTAAAAGAAAATCCTTATGAGCTGTTCTGCTCCTAGAAATGAACTGCAAACAAAATCTGGAGATAATGTGGTTCAGGGGGATAAGTTCACCTCAATACGGCAGTGAAACTAAGCTGTGATTTTTACAGGGTGCTGGCTTTAGCATCCTGCATGATGCAATAGTGAAGAAGCTGGGGATTTTTTTATAGTTTCACAGCATTTTTGAGACCAGACTGAATGTAGCAGAGGAGTTCTCATGAAGAGGAGCTGAGAGGACAGGAGGCACCAAGAAGCCATGGAGTGATGCTGGGAAAGTATGGCCTGGGTTGCAGTGGAGGCAGAGGCATGGAGAAGTCAGAGCCAAGGAACATCTGCCAAGGAGATCTGCCTACAGGGAATGGAAACAGGCCAACGGAGGGATTTGTGCTGCCAACAGCAAAGCCGGAGGGCAGAGCTAATTAAGCCCTTTGAAACTAAAGTTCCAGATGCTAGGCATGGACCTAAAGGGTTTGGTATTTGCTCTACTGGATTTTGGTGTTGCTTTGGTGCATTTTTTTTTAAAAAGTTCCCCTTCTTTAGGAAAAATAATGTATATTTGTACCATTGTATATGTATTGGAATCATAAATTGTCAGTCGATTTTTACAGGGGGGGGTTACAATCCAGAGACTGCCTTGTTTCTCAAATGAGACTTTGGACATTTAAATAATGCTGACACTTTTGAAGACTATGAGGGCTTTTGAAGTTGAACTAAATGCATTTTCTTTATGATATGGCCACAAGCTTATGGGGACAATAGTAGAACGTGGTGATTTGAATGATAAATGTCCCTACTTGGCTCAGTCCTTTTAACAATGACTTCCCAGTTCATGATGCTGTTGGAGAAGTTATGAAGAGGAGCATCCTTGTTGGAGGAAGTGTGTCACATGGGACAGGAATTGGAAATGTAAAGACTTGTTCCATTTCCAGTTTGTCTTCTGCTTAGTGTATGTGCTTAGCAATGGGATCTGTCTGCTTTCTGCTCTGGCTGCCTGCTTACCACACTCTGACCAACATTTTGGATTTTGTAAGATAAAATAAGCTTTTCTATAGGTCGTCTTAGTCACTGCAATTTATTAACAATAGCAGACAAATAATTAATACACGAGTGCAGTCTTACAGTGATAGAACAAGGATAGGGAAATCATTGCTGGTAAGAACATCTGACATTGCAGATAAAATATGCACCTAATATTGAAGTATGGATAGGATCTATTTGAGTGGCAGAGGAGAAAGAAAATGATGCAGCTAGAAGGACCCAACTGGCTTGTTTGTGTAGATAAAAAGATATTGTAAGAAACCCCAGAGGGAAAAATACAGGGCTGGTTCTGGAGCCTCTGAGACTACATTGTAATTCCACTTCTTCCTCAAGAAGAGAAGAGTCCTGGTAAGAATACTGGTGTAAAGCATTTTTTTCAATATATTTAAATAAATAATTTTCTTCTATGAGATATCTTGATTACTGTTCTCCTCTGTCTATTCTACCCAGTTTCTTTCTGCCTCCCCTTCCCTCTGGATCAACTCCCTTCTGTTCCTCATTAGAAAGGAACAGGCTTCTAAGAGGTAACAAACAAACATGACAAAATAAAATATAGTAAGACAAACCAAGAGCCATCATATTCAAGCTGGACAAGGCAATGCAATAAAAGGAAAAGAGCCCCAAGAACAGCCACATGTATCAGAGGACAACTCATTCACCCACTCAGAAGTCCCATAAAGTCACTAAGTTGAAAGTGTAATATATGTGGAGAGGACCCAGTGCAGACCCTTGTCTGTGCTGTGCACGCTGCTTCACTCTCTGTGAATTCATATGAGCTTTGCTCAGTCAATTCAGAGGGCCTGTTTTCCTGGTGTCCTTCATCCTTCCTGACTCTTACAATCTTTCTGCCTCCTCTTCCATGGGGTTCTCTGAGCTTTGAGGTGACGGTTTTGATGGAGATATGCCATTTAGAGCTGTGTGTTCCAAGGATTCTCTCTCTGTTATGTCTTGCTGTCTCTGCTTCTATTCCCATCTTCTTCAGGAAGAAACTTCTCTGATGTTGATTGTTGATTGAGTACAGGACCTAATATGCGTAGAGCAGAATATCATTAGGAGACCCTTTATTGATGTATTTTATATCATTTATTTGGTCTTTTACTTGTTTTCTTAGACCAGTGGTGTCACGTTTTATAGTATGCCTCTGGGCTATCTAGTCTCTGGTTCTTGGCCACACAATTAATGTCAATTAAACTTCTCAATGTTTAATGAGTTATGTGGGTGTTTTCCTTGACAGTGGGAGCCTCACTGTAGGTTTGTAGAGAGCAGCCCATCGTGTAAGCAACAGCCTGTTTGTTTAGACATTTCTGTGGGATCCCCTTTGGGAAACAACACATTGAATGCAACCTAGTCCTGCTGCTAAAAACCTCATTTTGTGTCAAGAGATGGTCAGTTGAAGTTTTGTATCCTCTATTACCAGTAGACATTATTAATATAACCTTCATATATTTTAGCAAGTTTCCATTGCACTAGGATTCCACATCATCCCTCAAATGCCCCTCAATCCCAGCTCTCTCTGTACTCCCTTCCTCACCACTATCTTCCCCATCCTCACCACTAATATTCCTTTTCCAGTCCCTACTCACTTCCATTGCATCCATAAAATTATTCTATTTACAATACACAAGGAGATCCACGTGTCATTACTGGTGCTTCCTCTATACCTAACCTCTATGGGTCTACAATTGTAGGTTAGTTATCATTTATTTAATGGCTAATAACCACATATAAATGGATATACATTGTACATTTCTTTCTGGGTCGGTTACTTTATTTTTTTTATTCCATCGATTTACCTGCAAATTTCATGATGTCATTTTTTTTTTTTCACACAGATGTTTGAGCAAGTGTCTTGGGATAGGATGAAGATATCCTTGGGTATATGCTCAAGAGTGCTAAAGCTGGATCCTGAGGAAGATGAATTCCCATCTTTCTAAGGAATCACTATATTGATTTCCATGGTGGTTGGACAAGTTTGAACTCCCACCAACAAAATGGAGGAGTGACCCCTTACTCCGCATCCTAATCAACATAAGCTGTCACTTGTGTAATTGCACTTAGCCATTTTGACAGGTGTAAGATTCAATCCTCGAGTAATTTTCATTTACATTTCCCAGATGGCTAAGGATGTTAAACATTTAAGTGTTTCTCAGCCATTTGAGATTCCTTTATAGAGAATTCTTGGTTTAGATTTGTTCCCCATTTTTTCTTTTCTTTTAAATTTATTTTCTTTATCACAATACATCAGACTTCAATCTCCCTTTCCCCCACTCATTTCAGTCCTTGCTACCTCCTCCCCCTCTTCCAGAGCCCCTGCTTTTCCCTGTACCTTCACCAAAGTATAGTTCACCCATTCTTATCAACTAAACACAGTGTAACAAGATGCAAGAAGACTAGGCACAAGTCCTCATATCTAGGCTAGACAATTCATAATAAGAAAAGGGTCCACTGCTATTTTTTTTGGGGGGGGGATGATTCACAAATCCCCGAGCTAAAGAACCACAGCCTGTGTGCAGAGAACCTAGTGCAGACCACTGCCATCTCCATAACTGCTGCCTCAGTCTCTGTGAGCCCCTATGAGCCCTGCTTAGTTGATACTGTGGGGCATGTACTCCAGAGGTCCACGACTCCTCTGGTTCCTACTTCTTTCTCCTCCCCATTTTCTTGGGATTCTCCAATCTCTGCATAGTTTGTTTGTGGGTCTCTGCATCTACTTCCATTAGTTGTTGAGTAAAGCCTTTCTGATGACAATTGGGTTAGACACTGATCTATGTGTAAAAGAGAATATCATTAGTAAACATTACATTCATTTTTTTTTGGCAGTCATGTTTAGTTTTGGGTTTTTTTTCAGTTTCTTAAATTCTTTGTAAATTTTGGGAATTGGTCCTCTATCAGATGTAGTGTTTATAAAATTTTTCTGTTCTGTAGGTGGCTTCTGTGTCCAAAGAACAGTGTCCTTTTTCTTATAGATGTTTTTCAGTTTTATGAGGTACAATTTTCTAATTGTTAATCTTAGAGCCTGGATTATCAGCGTTCAGTTGAGAAAATCCTTGTCCTGTGCCAATGACTTCAAGACTATTGCCTACTTTCTCTTTTATCAAGTTCAAAAGTCCTAGATGTATGTTATGATCTTGGACCTGTTTAGAGTTGTGTTTTGTGCAGGGTGATAAATATTGTTCCATTTGGATTCTGCTACATGCAACTCTACAATTTGAACAACACTATTTGATAAAGATACCGTTTCTTTTCCAGTACATATTTATGGCTTCTTTATGTAAAAACAACAACAACAACAAAAACAAAAACAACAGGTGTCTGCTGACCTGTGGATTTATGCCTAAGTCTTTGGTTTGTTTCAGTTGATCAACATGACTATTTACTTACCAGTACCATGAATGTTTTCAATTACTAAAGTTTTGTAGTACAACTTGAAATCACTTGGCTGGTTGAAACCTCTAGCAGTTCTTTGCTTATTCAGGAATTTTGTAGATATCCTGGGTTTTTTTTACATTTCCATATGAAGCCAGAAATTGTCATTTCAATATCTGTGAAAACTTCTGTTGGGATTTTGAAGAAGATTGCATTGACTCTGTAGATTGTTTTTGGTAAGATGCCTATTTTTGCTTTATGAATCTCATAATCTATGAGCATTTTGGAGATCTTTGCATCTTCTGGCATCTTTTTCAAGTTATTTCTTCAAAGACTTAAAGCTTTTATTCAACAAATTTTTCAATTACTTCATTAGAGTAACACCAAGATATTTTCAATTATTTGAGCTATTGCGAAAGGTATTCCTCTAATTTTTTTCTCAGTTCATTTATCCTTTTTATATAGGAGGCCTACTGATTTTCATGAGTTTCATATCCATGTACTTTTTAAAACACATTTACTTGATTTTGGATGTAATGTTTAGAGTCACTTATTATATTATTAGATCATCTTTATTTATCTTTAAATAAGTATATTTTGACTTCTTTTTGTGATTTGAATACCCTATATTTCCTTCAGTTCTTATATTGTTCTAGTTAAGACTTCAAGTACTATATTGAATAGATATGGAGAGAGTGGAAAACCTTGTAATATTCCAGATTAGTAAAATTACTTTTAGTTTCTCTTGTATTAAGTTGATGTTGCCTATGGTCCTGTTTGTATTACGTTTAGGTATTGCTACGTTTAGGTATGTCTCCTGTTTCTTTAATCTCTCCAGTAATTTCATTGGTAATAATTGGTAATGAGTATTGGATAGTGTCAAAGACATCCAAAAATATCATCATTTTTTCTTTCAGTTTGTTTCTCTGGTGAGAATAAATGAAAACATTTATTGATTTTCACATGCTGAACATCCCATGCATCTTTGGGATAAAGGCTACTTGATAGATGAACCTTTTGTTGTGTTGTTCTTATATTAGTTTGTAATCATTTTATTGAATATTTTAAAAATCTATGTCATAAGAGAGACTGGGCTGTAATTTTATTTCTTTATTTGGCCTTTATGAGTTTTAGGCATCGGAGTATAAATGTCCTCATCAAAGAAACTGTGTTATGTTCTTTCTGTTTCTATTTTGTAGAATAATGTGAGGAGTATTGGCCTTAATGCTTCTTTGAAAGTTTGGTAGATCTTTGCACTAAAACAATTGGCCCTGTGCATTTTTGGGAGGAGAATTTAGTGATTGCTTATATTCATTAAGGGTTATAGTCTACTTAAGTTGTCCATCTGAACTTAACTTTGGTACTTGGTACCTGTCAAAAATATTACACATTTCCTTTAGATTTTCCAATTTTTGTGACGTGCAAAGTTTTAAAATATGTCCTTATTATTCTCTGGATTTCCTTGGTGTCTATTTTTAGGTTCACCTTTTGGTTTCTTATTTTGGAAATTTGGACATATTTCATCTTATTTTTAATTAAATTGGATAGTGTTTTTTTCTTTCTGATTGATTTTTTTCAAAGAACACACTCTTTGTTTCATTGATTATTTGTATTGCTCGGTTCATTTATATTTTATCAATTTCAGTTCATAGTTTATTTCTTGTCATCTACTCCTCTTAGGTGTGGCTACATCTAGATTTTTTAGGTATACTTTTAAATTGCTAGTATGATATCTTACCTTTTTTGTTGTTTGTTTATTTGTTTGTTTTTGGTAGGCATTTAGTACTGTGAACTTGGCTCTTAGAACTGCTTCCATTGTGCCCCATAATTTTGGGTATTGATTTTCTTTAAATTCTAGAAATTCTTGAATTTCTTTATTTCTGGTAGGAACCATTTTTTTTTTATTCAGCAAATTTGTTCAGTTTCCAAGAGTTTTCAAGCTTTCTGTTGTTTCTGTTATTGTTGACATCCAACTTTAATCCATGGTGATCTGATGAGATGCAGGGAATTGTTTCAGTTTTCTTAAATCTGTGGAGACTTAATCTGTGTCTGGGTATATGATCAATTTTGGAAACAGTGATTTAGAGAAAATATATTCATGGAGTAGGCCTTAAACCCAATCAAAAATGGTTGATTGCTGCCATAATCTTTGTGCCACTATTACATCACTAATTCATGGGGATGAGCACCATTATTGGAGGCAGGATTTGTACCTGGTTGGTATTGATGATTGCTCTTTTCCTCTTGTAGTACACACAGAAACTTCCTAGTACTGTGCATGCTAGTCGGTAGTCGGGGATTAGGTGGAAAATTCTAGGTGATCATCACCTCAAATTCTCCAAGTTTAAGAACATAATTAAGTGTTGCCTTAGCAATAGGGCCTTATAGTGATGATGCGGAGGGTAAACCAAAACTTTTGCAAATAACCTGTAATTTGTGGTGGAGGGGGGTACTATGGAATGACTTTGGACAATGGCTCAAGCATATATAACCCATTCCCCATACTGGAAGTTTTACTTGATAGTGTGAAATGTCTTGTTGGGGAATTGTATCCCTTATTTGGCAATTCCATTTAAATTTATTTCATATACTTTTGTATTTTAGGAAGGCTCTGTGGTAGTAGATTTCATATGCTTTCAAAGGCTTTAGGAGTCATCTTCTCCTAAATTCCTTCTTTACCATGATTCCTATCTCCCTACCCTGTTAATTTTAGTATTCTAGTTTTCCGTTTACCCATTTATAATACTATATTGTTTTCCTACTCTTAAAGTTTTTCTCCTCCCTTCTGGAGCCTTACTAGCCACCTAACTACTGTGGTTATTCTAAATGAAACACACATACTTGAACCTTAAAAGATAACACATATATAAGAGAAACCTTGCAAAGGTTTGTTTTTGAAGGTCTAAGATTTCACATTTAGGATGTGTCTAACTTACCCATTTACTTGAAAGTTTTATAACTTTGCTTTTCTTAACACTGAATAATATACCATTATGTTTTCAAATATTTATCCATAATCATTTTCATTATTCATTCATCAGTTAAAGAACATCTAGGCAGTTTCCAATTTCTAGCTATTATGAATGAATTAGCACTACAAATGGATGATTCTCTCTGTTTTAACATGTGGAATCCTTTGTGTATACACCCAAAATCAGTATAGCTGGGCCTTGTGATAGGTTAATTTCCAATTTGATTTCAGTATGGATCTCTTTAGCCATTTTATTTCCTTGTTACATTTTATTTTTTGCAATTTAATGTTTCTATTATTGTATTCAACTGTTTGTATTTTCATCATCCTCATTGAGACTTTTATCTCTATCCTCTTTAAGGTTTTTGAATATATTCTTATTTGATGTTTTTGAAGTTCTTGTCTTCTGTTTCTTCTAAATTATTATTTCCAGGGTTTATGAATTTTTGGAGAGACATTGTCTTTGTTGTTCATGTTTTTGTTTTAGTTCTGGGATCTAAGCATCTAACGTCACGACATTTGTAGACTTTCTTGATATAGATACCTGGTTTGGTGCATGTTAGGTTCTTGGGTTGTTATTACCACAATCTATAGTGTATGGGCAAGAAGAATAATGATAGGTTTTCGTCCTTGAGATCATGCTGGGTTTTAGGATTCAGACTTCAGCTTGTCTGAGTACTGAATTTGAATTGGAGCTCCGAGTTTATACTCCAAACAGTCTCAGTTTGGTATCAAGGCTAGGTTGGATGACAAACTTGAAGATGAGAGAAGGGACTGACTCTGGAACAATCTTAAGTAGTTCACGGGTTTCAGTTTCATGATGAATGGCATATGCAGAAAGAGAGATACTTTTGTTCTGTTTATGGATGGAGGCAAGTTCAAATGCAATGGAAATGTACTAGGAAGAGAGGAGATGGAGACAGCAGTCAGTTTAAAGTACACTGAACAAATCATGGTGGAGGGAAAGAAATACAAAGAGAGACTACCTGCATCCCAGCCAAGTGTGGTGACTAGTAGTACTCACGGTTATTGGGTGTATGGGCTTGGAGGAATGATTGAAATGAATACTTGGGAAAAACTTAAGGGGACCCAGGGTCTGCATTAGAAAGCCTCATCCCAACAGGATTATGTTAGGTGCCTCGATTATACATTTTTTGAGAAAATTAATATAATACTCTAGGAGAAAAAGAAGATGACAAATGATCAGAAGAAAAGAGAGGCAACAGGCAGATATTCAAGTCATAAATAAGCAATTAGATAATGAACACTTACCTAACAAACATACTATAATAATCAGCAAAATAATAAATAGACAATTAGGTAATAAATAAACAAAGACAGATCTTTGGAGCATATGGCTATAATAAATTAACACAGTAAAATCTCTCAGATTTGTTCTAAGTGTTCTCTGCCTTAAGAGCTGTCCTGCACAGAATGGTCACAGACATATTTGGTTTTCTGTGTGTTCAGACACTTACTGTAGTTATCAGGTAACTTCTAGGTTCCACTCCACAGTCGGTGGCTGAAGTTTACCCCTTTAAAAAGATCTGAGCTCTTCAAACTGGACTCTCCGAATGTGGCTGATGGTGGAGGCTGACTGAGAAGCCAAGGACAATGGTGCATGGATGGGCTTTGTGGGTGCCTTGTCTGTTTGGATGCTCACCTTCCCGAACCTGGGGGGAGCGGGGAGGACGTTGGACTTCCCATAGGGTAGGGAACCCTGACTGCTCTTTGGCCTGGAGAAGGAGGGGGATTGGGGTGAGGGAATGGGAGGGAGGTGGGAGGAGGTGGAAATTTTTAATAAAAAAAATTAAAAAAAAAAGATCTGAGCTCTTGTTCTATTCCTTCTTCCCTCCCTTCCTCCCTCCCTCCCTCTCTCCCTCCCTCTCTCTCTCTTTCTTTCTTTCTTTCTTTCTTTCTTCCTTCTTCCTTTATTTCTTCTTTTCTTCCTTCCTTCATTCTTCCCTTCCCTCCTTACTTATTTCTTTCCTTATTTTATTTTTTTATTTAGGTAATATTATAACCTTCTGACATCTTTGATGGAGTTGAGGACAGAGTTGAATCATAGTTTAAATTAGTTATAATAAAAGGTAAATTACATATGTAATTTTAGACTCACAAAGTTAAAATAGATGATATGATATTTTCTAGAATTTTGCCAGATACAAATAGGTTAAATATTATAAATGTAATTATTGCTTCTTCTAGTTTTGTTATATATAATTATGCTATATTAAAGTTAAAACCTTCCTTTTTACTTAGACAGAAAAGGGGAATCATGTGAGTTACCTCTTTGTATGCTGTGAATGTTTTATTACTTGATTATTAAAGAAGCTCCTTTGGCCTCTGGCAGGGCACAATATAGTAAGGTGGGAAATTCAAGCAGAGTTAAGGGAGGAAAGAAGACAGAGTCAGGGAGATGCCATGTAGGCATTCAAGAAGCAAGAGGTAACAAACCATTAGCCTTGTGATAAAATATAAAATAATAGAAATTGGTTAATTTAACATGTAAGAGTTAGCTACAAATATGCCTGAGTCATTGGCTAAACAGTGTTGTAATTAATATAGTTTCTATGTGATTATTTGGGTCTGGGTGGCCAGGAAAGAAAAAAAGCAGTCTCAGTTTACAAATATTTTTATTTGTATTTTTTGTTTTTATTCTTTATTTTTAAGTTTTTCTTTAAGAGTGTTACAAGGGTGACTGAGAAATGAGTGAAATTAGGGCACCTGATGTGAAATCACCAAAGAATTAATTAAAAATTATGTTGGTTTTTTGTTTTGTTTTGTTTTGTTTTGTTTTGTTTTTTTAAATCTGGGGGCTGGAGAGATGGCTCAGTAAATAAGCACACTGGCTGCTCTTCCAGAGGACCTGAGTTTAATTCTCAGCATCCACAAGATAGGTCACAACTCTCTGTAACTCCAGTTTTAGGGGACCCAACACCCTCACAGAGAATGTAAACAGGCAAAACAGCAGTGCACAATAAATAAATAAATAAATCTTTAGAAAAATCTGAACTTTGTAATTGGAGGTTTCCTGCCGGTTCCCAAATGTCTTCTCTGAGGCATAGTACTAATTATAAACTGTTCAGCCTACGGCTCAGGCTTATTACTAACTAGCTTCTATATTTTAAATGAACCCATTTCTATTAGTTTATATTTTAACACGAGGCTGGTGGCTTGTTACCTCATATCTTGCTTCTCATGAAGCTGCTGGCACCTCTCTGACTCTGCCTTCTTTCCTTCTGGTTCTTTTCTTAGATTTCCTGCTTGGGTATATTCTGCCTGGCTATTGGCCAAATCAGCTTCTTTATTAGTCAGTGGTAATAAGGCCTATTCACAACATACAGAAGGACATCCCATATCAGACCTCAACATCCATTATAAAATTTAGGAACTGAAAAGAGTCTTTATGCTCTCTACCATGATAAAATCATGGTCTGCATAGTTTGACAAAGAGATATGTGTCCCTTGGAAAAAGACAAGACAAGGTTCTCTGGTAGATCTTGATTCATGATGAAAATTTTCTTTCTCACTCAGAGATACCTGCCTTAATATTAGTAAAAAGAGTCCCTGTGTTTTTCCCTCTTCTTTTAAGGTCACCAACTATATCAGATCTTATTTTACCTTAATTAACTATTTATATACCTCTTCAAATATAGTCAAATGACAGGGTTACGCATTCAACAAACAAATTCAGATTGACACAACACAGTCCATTATGATGGAAAGTTTCAAACCTTCTTTCAGTTTGACAGAAAACTACCCATGTGTCTTTCAGTTGATTATTTACTTTTCTTGGGTCTCATATTTCCCTTTTATTTAGGTAAAGAGGTATAAGGACACTGTTGGGCAAAGGATTTCTAGGTATCCACTTAGCTTTAATGTTCTATGGTTCCATCATTGTACGTTAGAGTGTAGAACTACTTTCACAGTTTCAGGCAAAAGATGGTGGAGACAACAGAAGTGCAGCCGCATTTGTTTCAATGTTTGTGACTAGCTGGAATATGGAGGCAGAAGAAGCCCATGAACTGGACCAGCAAGTTTCAAGTTGAGAAATAACTGCTCATTTATTAAAAAAATATAGAAACCGTTTCCCTCCTTACATCATTTTTCTCAAAGTAAGCACACTAATCTTTAGAAAGGAATCTGATCTATTTCCTACGTGATTTTGGTGATACATTCTCATTGACGGAAAATTACCTGACTGTCATCATCAGTTTGGTGGAACCCAGACTAGTTTTTTTAAAAGTGACAATTAAAAAAAAAAAACAAAACTTGTTTTAAAGTAGCAGGGCTAATCTGTTTATCAGATGCAGATGGCTAACTTAATTTTAGACTGTGATCAAAGAAGCAATTTCTAAGAATGAAGAAACTTGAAGATAGACACTCTGGGTCCAGGAAAAGAAACAGCAACGATGAGCTTAGCACCTTTCTATTTTCCATTGAATTTTGCAGGACTAGAAACCCAAGATCATATTCAGCAAAGGTGCTGTTATCTGTTTTATATAGCTACCAGATTTTACTAGCAGCCTAGCAGATCCATGATCTCTGACTGCCCCAGCGACAGCACAAGCAAATCCTAGAGAGAAAAGCACAAAGCTCAGCAGTGCAGAAGGATGACTGGCTGGGCTTTCTCCATCCAGCATTCTAACTAGGGTGCAATACCCTCTGCCCCGATATGGACGGAGAACATTTGCTTTGGCTTTAAAAAAAATGGAAAATGTGTGCTCTAATGGAAGAATCAAATTATATCAGAAAAGGAAGCACTTTAAGCTTTATTGCTGTAGATCACTCTGCCTCCAGCTGTGAAACTGATTGATGTTTAAAGCCCCTGAGGCACTGGCAGCTGTGGTGGCTGATTCCAATAAGAAAAAAAAAGTATGTGAGTGTGTATGGGTGAATTCATGGGTGTGTAAGTGTGTGAAGGTAGAGTAAGAACTGTATTAGTAAAATTTATTTTTGCAAATTTTCCCTAAAGAATTTTCATAAATTTTCTTTAAAGTAGGTCCATAGAAACTCAGATCAGTATTTAATAAACAGATGTTTAGAGGGAATATAGAAATATATATATATATATATATATGTCTGTGTGCATATTACATATTTATGAATATAACTATATATATTATCTGTATATATATAATGGAGAGGGGAAGGAGGGATGAAGAGAGGTGGGAAAAGAATTTGCTCAGTTAGATGATTAGATGACTATCGTATTTTTTTATCACCAAATAAATGGCAAATGAGTGTTTACAGGTAGTAAGAGATACCATAAGCACTTAATTTCTTCTTTTTAAAAACATGTTACCCAATATTAGGGTAGATATAGAGTTAATAAGTCCTTTTGAGGGATACTTTAACTAAATTGGAGTAGATTAGATTGAACTGACTTTAAAACTGCCAAGGCTAGAACCATAGTTCCACTATTGTACTCAAACGATGGTGCAAAGACGGGATAAGGAGTTTGACTGTATGGAGACAAACTAGAGAATGATTGTTGAGAAGGGTCCATGACGATGAACTAATGCAAACACCGTTAAACTTATGATCATCCCGATAATTTTATCTACAAATACAAAGGTTAGATGTGGAAAAATATGTTACACAACCATAACCCCTGTGGGCCCTACTGGAAACACTTGATGGTACTTACAGTTAAATAAAATATGCCAATATTTTTCTCACATCTTAAAAATCTATCTGCAGGTGGACTGGGGAGATAGGCCACAGAATGAACTGCTTATCATGTGCTGTAGCTTCCATTAAAAGACCCCATTTCCATAAATAAAAAACGGAGAGAAGCTGGAGAAGTGCATGTGCACACATGCACCCACAAACATGTGTACCCTCGTTCATATGAGCACTCCCAAAGAGAAGCACACATACTACATATACACATAAACATATCGAACAAAGTTGCTCTGTTATTGCTCCTTATGCCATCACAGAGAACAAAGATAGCATGTGGCGTGGATGCTCTTTGTAGTGAAGAGGAATGGAACAAAGAGAAAGAGATGTTTGCTCATTTGTGTGTAACCACTGAATCATGGAAGGCACAAATTTTGAAAAGGGAGTTCTATAATCTAGAAAATAAAATATAAATCTCAAAAAAAAAACCCCACCAAACCATTGAAGATATATTTAGGAAATTCCCAAACAGGTTCTAAAAATGTGAGGATCACTTAGGTGAGTTGGTTAGAAATTATGTTGGAATGTTTTCTTCATAAGAGAACAATGGTGTTTTTAATTTTTTTTCTTAGTTCTTAGTAGTGAGCACTTTTCCCAGGGGGGAAAACAGTCTCTTACCACATTATAAGCCTGTGTCCCTTCCTCTTGTCTAGTGAAGGATTTTTGTAATCTTTGATAATTCCAGCTTATAGCTTTTCTGAAAAGAAAGGAAAAAAAGAGAAAGAGTTTTAATCTTCATGGTAGGTTAAATAGTTTAAAGATATGTCTTAGACATAGCACCCAGGAAATTAATTTAAAAATTTACTAGGGACATTTCAAAGGATTGCTTGTACTTGTTTTCTCACCCCGATTTTCATATTACTGTAAGCTCTTTTCTAAGGGCTTGCAACTAGAAGCCCCAAAAGACACCTACAAGAGAAATGAGCTTTTTTAATTGATAAAAATATTTGCAAAATCATGTCTTTGATGCATAGACAAATTTCGTGATTACCTTCTTAGTTGCTTAAGTATAATGAAGAAGAAATATGATGACTTTGCAAGATGATATTTTACCAGGTTTGGTTTTTTTTTTGTGAGATGTCCTGTTTTTCCCTTGGCAATGCTTACACACTTCTGGAGTTCCTGCGACAGTGACACACTCTCTTTCTCCTTACACTTCCCTCTGACATTTGCTTCCCACTTTCCTTTTGGGTCAGATAACTCTTCTATCTACAAGGCAGATACCTCCTGACTTCTGACTCAGAGGTGGGAAGACTTCAGACTGCCTAAACCTCAACAAGATTGCCACCTCTGGAATCTGAATCTGAGACAGAAGAGGGATGAATATCAGGCTGTGGGGGAGCCACTTGTTTTGAGAATGTGCTTTTCAGAAATACCAGTTTATTTAAATATGATCTTAATCTATCTACAGTGTCTTTGGAGGACAGCTGGGATGGATTGAGTTTTTGATAACCCTTCTTTCATTTCATGTGTTAAAATATAATCTCTCTTGTTAAGATATTAATAGATGGGTATGTTTGTGAGGATTTTAGATCCCTAGCTGAGCCCTTATGACAGGAATTGGTGCCCTAATAAAATCTACACACCCTTCATGTTTTCCCCTAAGAGAAATTACTATGAGAAGATGACTATCTCTGAAGAGCTAAACATTTTACATACTGAATCTGTTCTACTGGGCTTCCAGATCAAACAAATAAGTATTGGTTAATTCCTAAATCATCAAATTTATAATATTTATACTATAGCGTAAGACAAGTTTTTTATCTGCATTAAGACTGCTCATCATCTTAAGTGATTTTGTCAATTTCTATTCTCTTTCAAATACAAGTAAACTTAAAAACATTTATGTATATATATTTGAAAAATAAATAATAAAAATCCAATCATGAAATCCGGAACTCTGCCCTATCTTATCTTTTCATCTTCATAGTTTTCAGAGGTTTTTACATACATTATCTTTCTAGATGATTTGCAGCCTCTAAAGATGCTGGCTACTAGTTAACAGAAGGACCCTCTCCTTAATAGCAGATGTGAGTGATGGACGTGATATCAGCACATGCAAACCAAACATGGTTGTAAATAGTTTTGAAGGTTTGACTATAAAAGAACGATGAATATGTATTTTCCAGCTGTAAAAAGAAATGTTTAATAATAATGATTTTAATGCTTTCAAGATTGGTGAAAAAACTGGGTATGTTTTGTCTCAGAAACACATATTACATCTCATAGGAAATTACATCCAACTAGCATCTTAAAGACTAGTGAGACTTCTTACGTTGCAAGACTTTCACAGCAATACTTCAGAAAAATCACTTGCTAAGAGTACATGGATGAAAATAGGGATCCTCAGTTCTGATTAGTCTGAGCAAAAGGAAAAAGTCCCCAGTCTTGTGCTCCAGGAGAAGAGGCATTAAGAAAAGTCAGTTCTCAGGGTTTCATCCCCCTCACAAGAAACAAGAAGCAAAGAAAAATTACAAAATGATTCAGCAAAAGTAGAGAATAATTCTTTGGAAAGAATTGGTCCAATTTTGTATTTAAATATAAAATGTCTCTCAGTGACCATGTGTTGAAAGCTTGGTCTCCAATTAGCAATATTATTCAGGGACAATTTGTTCATGAGGGTGATACCCTAATCAATCAATGAGTCTATCATGACTGACTAAAGTATTGTGAGATGGTGTAAACTGTAGGAGGTGGAGACTAGTTGGAAAGAGTAGAGCATTGGTGGTGTGCCCTTGATCTTCTGATATAACTATAGCTCTCACTCCTCATATAGAATATCTTTCATTAAAACGGATGGAGACCAATACAGAAAACTACAACCAATCTAACTGTAGCATTGTGAAGCACAGTGCCAATGGACAAATCTACTTCCACAACTAAAGCTCAGTGAACATTGTGGAAGAGGGTAGAGAAAGATTGTAGTAGAAAGAAGATAAAGGAGTTTCCTATGAGATTGTGCCTACTGATAATGCCAGAAGCTGCACTCATACTGTCTCACAAACATGGTTGCCTAAACATTAACTGACAAACAGAACACCAAAAGACATGTTAGAGTGGATGGGAAGAGCCCAAGAGGCCCCAGCCTGCAGATAGAAGTACAGGCAACTAAGAAATGCTAAGAATGGTAGAAACAGTTTTCCACAGAGAAGAGCACATCAATAAGTTATCCAATGCTAAATTAACAGCCCTGAAAACATATGCATGTGAGTAACATATAGACTGAACAGGCTGTGATTTATGTATTTATTATGTATAGGAATATATATGTATGTAAATATACATTTGGCAGACAGTAAAAATTAATAAAAAAGAGAGGCCATGGTTTATAAAGAGATCACAGAGGGGAATATAGGAAGGTTTAGAGGGAGGAAAAGGAAGGGGTGAATAATGTATTATATTATAATCTCAAAAAATAAAAGAAGAAATAAAAGGTACATACTTTTCCTGTTCTTCTCCTCTCCTCTCTTGTCCTCTTCATTTTTCTCTTTTCTCCTTCTCCTCCTTCTTTAATATGGTTTCTTCACCTGGATACTCTGTGTCATCACCAGTCCAGAAATAAAGACATGTGAGACAGCTAACCAAATAAATCTTTTCTCTTTTATGTTGATTTTTCTCAAGAATTTTTCCAGAGTTGATGAATATCTATCTTACAAAGTTACATTTAGGAGGAAGAAAACATTGGTCAGATTCTAAGTAATAAAGAAAAAAAAAAGATGAAGAATGTATTAATGAGTACACTAAGACCGGTCCATGCAGGGTTCAGTTTCAACCATTTTATGGTTTGAAACACAAATCAAGTTGACCCAGATCTCTTACAAAACCTTGGATTCTAAGATTGCCAGTTTCAAAAGAACTTGTAAGAAGGAGTTAAGATACAGTTTACTGTTGACTGGGTTTTTCTGTCCTGCTTGGTTTCTGTCCTCCCACCAGGTCCCATAGCTGTTTAGCTCCAAAGAAAAACACAGAGGTCTATATTAGTGATAAACTTATTGGCCCCTTATCTCAGGCTTCTTATTAGCTCTTATAACTTATATTAACCCATTATTCTTATCTATGTTAGCCACAGGGCTTGGTACCTTTTTCAATGGGGCAATCACATGTTCCTTCTTTATGGTTGAGACAGGACTGGAGAGGAATGGACTTCCTCCTTCCCATAATTCTCCTGTTCTCATTGATCTGTCTCTACTTCCTGTCTGGGCCCATAGGCTGAAAATGGATGCTCCAATGGTGCAGAAGAACTTTGAAAGACTGTCCAGGCAGTAAAATGTCTCTGTCATTTCTAGAGTTTTAGAAGTTTCTTACAATGCTCTTTCTGTTTACTTAGGTAAGAATATATCCTTCTGGAGTCTTTAATAGAGTTGAAGAATAGATAAAAAGTAGACATAAATATTGTAATTGTAATTCTTGCTTGATAACTGTTTTGTTATATGTAATTTTTCTATGCTAAAGTTAAAACCTTTCTTTTTATTTAAACAGAAGAAGGGAGGTGATGTGGGATTCCCCAATGTTTGCTGTGAATATCATTGGTTAATAAAGGACTGGTTTGAATTATAGCAGGGCAGAACTTAGCTAGGCGGGGAAAACTAAACTTAATACTGGGAGAAGAAAGACTGAGTCAGGGGAGGTGTCATCTGCCACCAGAGATGTTGAAACTTTGCCGGTAAGCCATGAGCCTCAAAATAAAATATAAAATAATGGAAATGGGTTACATTAAGGTGTAAAAGCTAGCTAATAAGAAGTTAGAACTAATAGGACAAGCAGTAATTTAATTAATACAGTTTCTGTGTGGTTATTTTGGGATTCTGGGTGGCCAGGAAATGAACAATTGGCCTCCTTACAACAGAAATCTAGTGATGCATGCCTTTAATCCCAGTGGTGCATGCCTTTGATGCAGGCCTAGAGAGGAATATAAAATGTGGTGAGACAGCTCTCAGACACAGTCTTATTCTGAGATTCCTGGAGGAAGGAATTTCAGACTGAGGCAAAGGTAAGTGTCAGTGTCTGGCTATTTGCTTTTCAGATCATTAGGTTGAACCCCAGTTTCTCTCAATGAGCTTTTATTAATCATGTTTCACATAGAGACTCTATGCTGGAAAAGTCAGGCTTTGGATAGTCCTGTACAACATTGAGAAATGTTTATTGTTTTTAATCAATTTAATCATTTTTTGTTTACACGAGATTTTGTCTCCATGCACTGTCAGAAACTACATCCACAAAATCTCACCAACATTGTTGTCTAAAGAGGTACTGAACAAGGACAACAAACTACCAACCAAACAATGATTTCGATATATATTATATTTTAAATGGCAGGCAGAAAATGGTACTCCAAATAACTGTGAAACAATTATCACCTTCAAACAGGAGTTTTCAGATTAAAAAGATTACTACATTTTAAAAGCACATTTCCCTTAACTTTTGGGAATATTATGGACTTTGAAATTATTAGGTTGAATAGCAAAATAACTAAAAGAAAGTAGAAGTCATCTAAAGAAGGTTCAAAATAGTCAACAGAAGTCAATGTTTCTCCAGAGACTTCATTTTACATATTTGTATTTTAAAGAGGCATCATAGTATTATAGTTAATGTTTTTGCTTTTTATACTGATCATTAGACAATGACCATTTCCATAGCATTAATTTTTAACAGTGTATTCTTTCAATGTTAGCTTAGAATTTTACTTTTGGACAAACCACAAATCACTCAAATATCATTTCCTCTGATTGGAAACTAGTTCTAATCCAATCACTACACTTCCTATATATAATATATGTATCATAGGTGTTTAGAGTATGTGCACAATTAAACACAAAACACTGTTCTCTGGAGCACTTTTCCAAGGATTATGCGTGCTTTGACATTTTAAAAGAACTTTAAGGTACTTCTTTTTTTCCCATGGTTTGCAGTCGTTTCATGGAGCATTGGATGTTCAGGTTGCTTGTTCCTAGTTTATATTAAGCACGGTACTCTGTAATATTATCTAGAAAGAGAATTGTTTGAGCATATACCTAAGTATTATTGATACTTTGATACATGTTGATAAATAACTTTTCAAAAAGATTTAACAATTTATAATTTCTACAGCAGAGGGTGAAAATATCAGCTTCTTTCTAAATTCTTTAACATTGAGTATTATTAATACTTTCCACCTTGGCTATTAAATATATAAAAACAGCACTTTGTTTAATTTACATGACTTCTATAGCTAGAGATTTAACAATAATATATTAACTGTCCATTTGTATTTTCCTTTATAATTTTGTGATCCAGCATCCTTGCAAATTTCAGACGTCTGTCTTGCCTTTTCTTTATTGATTTATAAAAATTATACAGTAAAACAAGAACAATTTTTCCCAGGAACCAGTAAGATATTGAGACTGTTCACAAAGAGTTTTTCTAGAACTAACAGCAATAACACATAGGAATTTCTTAGAAGTAGAATTCACAGCCCTGAGACACCACCATTACTACAAAGTGTGCATTCATAAACCTGGGCCTGGAGGGGGGTGGTGTATGCCTTTAATCACAGCACTCTGGAGACAGAGAGACAGATCTCTGTGAGTTCAAGGCCAGCCTGGTCTACAAAAGCTAGTTTCAGGATGGCCAGGGCCATTAGACAGAGAAACCCTATCTCGAAAAACAAACAAACAAGCAAAAAACAAAAAAAAACTAAAACAAAACAAAATAGAAGATGTGAACTGAAGTTTGAGGATTAGCACATTAGAAAATCGAGATACTATTCTTCTCAACAGATTTGAATTACTCTTTCCTGTGGATATCTATACCACATGGATTAAGCTTTCTGAAGTTGCTGATATGTGATTGTTTTTGAGCTATAAAAATGCCAAGTTTCATATGGTCCAACTAAGTAAACCCTTATTAGTACATTTACCAGAGATGCTATCTAAAATACTTTTAAATGGTCATAGGTTTGGAACTTTGCTAATTTGGATAAGCTTCTTCCCTGGGGAAGATAGTCCTTTATTGTGCATGAGGGTTTTTAATATCTCTGTTGTCCAAAGAGGAAGAATTTAGGGAAGGACATGTCCTTGTAGAAGACTCTGGTACATTGAATTAGATAGAATGGCGGTTTTGGGGGGGGGTTGGAGTAATGATTGTTCTCACAAATTTATGTACATATGCAGAATCTTAACTACCTATTCAACTGATCATATGCAAATGTAATTAACACATGTGCCCCATTTTACAGAATGCGACCATTGTTTTCTCCTTGAATAAATATGGGAGAATATATACTTGTGCCTAAAAATGTGTGTACACTATTGTGTACAGGTGTTTGCAGAATAGGAGGGGGCATTTGATGACCTGGATCAGTTATAGGCACTGGGAAACAAACTCAGATCTGGCAAGAGCAAGTACTATTAAGGATTAAATTGCCTCTTGTGCCTGAATACTGATTGGTTGCTAGTCTATTTTTCCTCTTATTTTCAAGAAGAAAAGCAAATAGCTTGATATAATGTTTCTTAAATGGTGTACAGAAATTAGTGATGTCTTTGAGGATAACATACATAGTAACTGTCATGTCTTCTTTATTTTCCTAGACTCTGTGCAAAGGAAACTTTTTAGGATGGTACCTGTCTTAGCTAGGGTTTCAATTCATATAAGGAAACACCATCATCAAAAAGCAAGTTAGAGAGGAAAGGGTTTATTTGGCTTACACTTCCAGATTGCTGTCCATCACTGAGGGAGGTCAGAACAGGAACTCAAACAGGGTAGGCTCCTGAAGGCAGGAGATGATGCAGAAGCCAAGTTTGCTCAACCCATTGTTTTTTAGAGTCCAGGCCCAGAAGTCCAGGGAAGGCCCCATTCACCATGGGTTGGGCCCTCTTCCATTGATCACTAAGTAAGAAAATGTTTTACAACTGGACCTCATGAAGGCAACTCCTCAGCTGAGGCTCCTTTTTCTGATGACACCTGATTGTGTCAAGTTGACACACAAAACCAATCACAACAGGACCTAGCTGTTCACTGTGAAGAAATGTCCTCTATGAAAGGCATTCAGAGAAAGTTGTGTTTCTTTGTGTCTGACACCTCTGTGTGATTATCTTTGAATAGGGAACTAAATTATGGATATTTTATTTTTTCCTTCTTATCAGTCTTTCTATTATTATGTTTTAGTAATAAATTCAAGCATGTCTTTGTTTTGAATGTACATTTCTGCGTCTTCGGGCAAATACTGAACCACCATCCACAGCCAGAACAGTGGCGATTTCAAGGTGGAATCCTGTTTGTTTGTTTTCTTTTCCATATTCCTTAACAAATTTATTTAGTTTTGAAAAATGTGGCAAGAAAAGCAATTGTTTAGTAGTTTTAAGTCCTCCTCTTATTCTCTTATAAATATCTAAATCAGTGCTTATTTCTCTCATTCAGCAGGCAAGAGTTACTGTATAATATATCATGTTGTTGTGACAACTGGCGATCTAGAACAAGGCAAATCTGTGAGCACGAAGCATACCACTCCGCACAATGCACTTTATTCTGTTAAGAAGAAAAGTTATTATTTTCCTTTGCAAATGAGACTGTATGATGGGGAAATTAAGTTAAGTGGTGATGATATTCCCTAAGGACAAAACAATTCCTTTCAATAAATTAATTTTACATCAGTAACTCTTTCTTCTCTTGGAGCTGACAGTAATCACTTGACAGCTTAAAGCTCTAATATACTTCAAAACCAGTCGGCCTATCCCCCTTGTACGAAGAAGAAATCGAGAGAGTACAGGTATGCTGATCATGCTCCGTTCATCCCGAGGAGAAAAATCCTCCAAATTCAATTTAAGTAACTGTGTTTACTTCATGAAGCAGGGCACTAGAAATAGTTTTTGACAGTATTGGCTTGAAAAACCTAACAGTCTCATTCTTTGGGAAGACCATTAAACCTCACTGACATTTCCCATTAAACGATTATAAATAAATAACACTTGAAACCTGGAACTCTATCAGAGAAAGAATTCTATCATCCTAATGAAAGAATGGAGAGGCGTGTGAGAGAGCAGGCTCACACCCCTACAATGGGGCCTCTGGCTTCAGTATACTGCGAAGGTACACATGTTTCAGACATGTAAATTGGAGATGGGTTAAAACATCTAACTTTTTAGTAATTGGGCCATTAAGTAACTGTTTATAATGAGCACAGATGAGGAGAGACTCCAAGCTCTGTGTGTCTGCTTTCCCTTCTCTGCCCCTGTTGTCCTCAAGCGAGCCACCAAATGTAAATATTAACCCCCAGGCACAGGAGAAGTCATCTTTTAACTATTCTTCTCATAAAAACTTTATGTTTCTCTGAAAGTATTATACAATCATGACAGAAAACATTATCACTGATTCCGGTAGACTAATATTGGCCAAAACCTAGGAATTCAGCCAGAACTATAGCAAGGCCTCTTTGCATCGTCTCCAGAATATGACTTCATCGCTATTACTTTTGTACCTACACACCACCCAAGTCTTGGGTAACAAACCGTATGCACTGTGCCAAATACCACTGCACTTATCATTTTTCATTTTCAGATGATACTGATAAATGATTTGTGGATGTAAAAAGGACCATTTAATGGAATAAAAAAAGAGTAGCTCCAATTCTTTGCAACATTGAGTGGTTCCAATTAGAGGCTGAAGAAGTTCCACTTTTATTTAATCACTCAAGTTGATGACATAACAAGCATCCCAGAGGTCCCAGGGTCCTGGGGACTCAAAGGCAAATGCCACCTGTATATCCAAATAGATTACAGACTTTTGCTAGTCGGTAAAATGCTACTGTTTCAAAGGCAGGAGACATGCACTGCCTGGTTTGTAGAAAATACAGTTTGGTTACTAACTTCCTGTAATTACTCACAAACCATGTTGAGCAGTGAACAATTAGGCCTATGACTTGGCTCAACAGGTTTCAACAGCTAGAGTTAAAATGGTTTAAAACAGGCAAGTGCACCCACTTTTCAGCTCAGTCTAATAGACTCCTTACACTTTTGTCGTCTGTATCGTCAATCTAACAGAGGGAAACGTGTGTTTGATGCAGAATTGAGGTGTGACATACAAAAGGGACCCGTTTCTACTCCAAAGAGTCTCAATCCCTCACTCTGAAAAACTGTAGAAGCCAGGGCCCTGGGACTGGTCATTCCAGGCAGAGAGGAAGTATTAGTTTTAGTGTCATTATTGCCGTCTTGTACGGAGTGCTTCCAAAGATAAAAGAACAATGCTCAGGCTTAACATTTCACCGGGAGCAATTGCTTAGTCTCTGGCCTAAACATGTAAAGCCCAAGAGGAGTGGACCCTGAATATTGGGCTGGACTCAAATGACCCATAAAGTCTCCATCCCTGCATTCAGGAAAGATTAGCTCTTATCTCTCACTTGGCGGATAACAAGATGCAAACAAACCCAAAAGGTCGCACAGGTGAAAGCACTTGGCACCTTAAGGCAATTTTAGCCCTGCATAATTACTCTCAGAGGGCTTGTTTAAGGGCCCTGTTATAGGTATGGTTCTGTAACAATATAATTGGCCTAATAACAATACCTCCAGAGATAATTCCACATTTCATTTAAAGCCAACACCAGGAAATAACCATTGTGACTCAGGATGGATGACAGAAAGAAAATGCTTTTTTTATTTTGGTTGTAAAACAGTAAAAAGAACTCCATCAAGACTCTTCAAACTGTCAGCTGCAAATTTCTAGCTCTACAGAAGAGCTCTTCAACCTTAGGTTCCTATCAGTTTGCTTACACTTCAGGCCCCTGTATAGTTTTATTCACTTATTCACTTGTCAATTTTTTTATTAGAATCTTTATAGAGCTAGTCATGATTCTGGTTGTAGTGGAAAAAAGGAAAAGAAATGAAACAAAACTACCTACCTCTCTGAAGCTTGCATTCATAGAACTGAAAGGCATTTTGTGCAAAAGACTAAGGACAAATATCCTTTACTTTGGGGCCCATGACACAGTGGTCATAGAAAATACATAAACAAACAGATGATACTCTGTTCGAAAAAGGATTTCTTTTTTTTTTTGAAAGTAATTTTATTAAATTATAAAAAGTTTCCATTTACGCCCCTCCTCCCAACACCCTCCCACCCCCCCCCCTCCCTCTTCTCCTCCCTCTTTGTCCCCAAGGGCAGTCAGGGTCTCCTGCCCTGTGGGAAGTCCAAAGGATTTCTTATTCAATGCTTTACTATATAACAGGGTGGGCGGGGAGCTTAGTTGTTTCTCAGTACTATATTTTATCTAATAGAGACACACTGAAAAGTACATTTTTCTGGAAATATGTTTATCCCATACCTGTTCATAATAGCCAGTTATAAAATAAGTCGAAGTGCCCATACTATCAATAAATGAAAATAAAATGTGGTGCATATATACAATGAAATCGTATTCAAGCACAGAAAGGAACAAAGTAATGCCATTTGTGGGGAAACTCATGATACTGGTGATCATGTGAAATAAACCAAACTCACAAAAATAAATATTGTTGAGTGTTCTCTAATGTGGAATTTTGATGTTTTAAAAAATACTTTAAAAATATACGTATGTAAACAGAAAGATATCTGGAAGATGAAACTGATAAGAAGATGAAGTACAAGAGATCGTAAGTATAATCACTGTCATTATATAAATGTATGAAAATGCCATAATGAATCTCCCTATTGTTTTGTATATTATATTCTAATTAAATATGTGGTAAAACAAAAATGATGAATAAGTAGACTAGTTATTACTCACAAAAAGTAGGGAATGGGGCGGTCTGTATGTGTGTGTTGGTATAGAGGTGGGTCACATTTTAATATAAGGTACTCAGAATGATTTTCTGTTGATTAAAGGCCAAAAGGAAATGAATGAATTACATTAATGTCTGAGGAAATGGCCCTCCAGGCAGAAAGAGATGCAGATCTAAAATCTCTTAGGATGCCCTCATGGAAACCTCTGCCAAAGACGCCCCATGATCAAGGCAGCTAGTAATAGAAAGAAAATATAAAATAAAAGAGCAACAAAACGTCAGTGAAGAAAGAAAAAGGAAAACAAATGCCGGTAGTAGCAGCATGCCTGTGATCCTAAGTACTTTGTGGGTTTGTTTTATTACGTCGGAGAGTGGAAATCATATGAAACATGTGAGTGCAGGAATGGAACCATCTTTAGGGCTGTTGCCTGGATGAAAGGCTTTCCCAGAGGCAGTGTAGAATTAGGAAGACCAGATCAAAAGTTGGAATTAGCATTGAGGAAAGAACTAGTGGTGACCTGAGCCAAGGTGGAAGCAGGGGAGATAATGATAACATGGGATGGGAACCGTGGTCATAGTTTTAAAGCAAAGCAAGGGTTTGTATAGCAGTTGGGGAAAGAATTTCCTTTACTGAAGGGGCACTCAAAGGAAGGTCATCATCCCCCACCCCGACTTTCATAGGTAACAATTTCATGGGTTTTGTTTTGTGTTCTCTCTGTGGTGGTGGCTGATGTTTAAATGGAAATGTCAACTGCATATTGCATATGACTGTAGAGTGTAGGGGAAAGTTGGGAAGCAATTATAATTTAGTTAATCATCAGCATGTCGACGATATTTACATGATAAGATGACATCACTACGGAAAAGAACATTTGAGTTAGAGAGGTGATAAATAAGCAGACATTCCTTTCCACGTGGCCATTTTCTCTAGATCTGAAGATCTTTAAGCTATGAACTTAGCTAAGAGTCAAATATAAAGGCAGCTACTTATCAAAACTTATAATTTTTTGAAATAAATGCTTCTGAGACTGAAAAATTCCAAATGTACACAATGCTAGAGTGGTTTGTAACTACTAGTTCTATAGAATGACAATTGAAGGTTTACAAATTGTACCAATTTATAGGTAAATATGCAATGTTTTATTGATCATATACAGTCAGATGTACAACTGTTTTGACATATATTCAGTACTGAAGGATCATCCTTTTCTATTCAGTTCACACAAATGTCATGCCCATACTTCCTATACAAACTTTACAGCTGCTTGTGTAAAACAATTAAATAGTTTGATATCAAGTAATTAGATGTAAGAAAACTAGCAGAAAGGAGCAAAGACAGTGACATATCCCTGTTCCTGGCAACCCAGTCTCCTGGGAACAGTGCTCTCATCTATAAACTATATTACGGTATTATTTCATAAACATTTTTGGCATTCTTTGCCTGTTAAGCAGGCACATTACTTTGGCTTGAACTATAATTTTCAAATGACATCTGATAATATTTGATGGCAATGTTGCTACACAAGTCATTAAATATGTAGTAGATTTAATATCTTTTCAAAAATATTTCACACAGTCACACTTCAAACATATAGGCTCTCATATTTAGTGTGAAATTCAAGGATTGTATGTGTAGCTCTCCAGCTGAAGGGGTAAATTTTACATTTTCACTGTGAAATACCAACAAAATAAAATAGGAAAACCTTTCAAGGAAGTCTGAAATGGACAGAATGATGGTCACTTAATAAGGGAAGCATTGACCACTTATATTTTGCTTTTTTCTCCACAGTCTTTCTTTGTGCTGCCAGATTTTCCTCCAGCTGGAGGTGACAGACAGCCCTGGTCCAGATTGCATCTACCGACAACCCATCTGGGAATTGTCTGGGAGTTTCAAAGATGTTCCCTGTGGCAAAAACCACTTTAAAAGTCTCTTTGCAAAGTTTAGTTACTATTTAAATGTGCTTCACTAGTTACCATGCAGGAGATGCTCAGGGTGGAGACTTCTGAGGATGCCAGCTCCACTGGACATTAGCTGACTATTCAATGCCTATGTTTCATGTATTTGGGAGTGCAAACAGATTTGAACTGATTATCTTTCATTGTAATTTTCTATCTATTATCACTATACTATTGATTCTATGAGAACACTGTCTCATATTTAGTTTCCTTACTTAAATATGTAATAAGGCAAAAAGAGTCTTTGGATAATCATGGTTTGTTCTTTATAATTATTTTATTTCTGTGTGTAATGGTCACAGCAATATTCAGAAATATCAATAAATGCACTGAATTTAATGATGTATTATGGTAGGCAGAAGAGTTATGTAAAATTTCTTATGTTGAACTAGCATTAAAAACCTAGGATTATCTTGGCCAAATGGTTTTAAAATAGTGATTTTGGCACATTAGTGACAACAAGAGGCAAGCAATTGTTGAGTAGCAGAAACAGATACTACAATAAAGCATTGGAAAAAAATTGGTCCTGGCAGAATATTCAGGAGAGCTATCTATATAAAAGAGATAATAAGACAATAGATATGTATATTACAAGCCAAGGGTGATGCTGCAAGCCTGATATCCCAGCACTTATGATGAGACAGGATGACTTTGACTTTGAGTCAGGGCAAGATGAGTCTTCAAGCAATGTTTAATAGAATCGTTTGACTTCTATAACATTTGGGTATAAACTGATTGCGACTTTCTGAGAATGAATTAGAGTCCTATTCCTTTCAGATATAACAGAATATAATAACACTATCTTCTTTATGAAGTACTAATGAATTTTGGACAGACTTTTAGATATACTCCCAATAAAGTACATTGTACATGGGAAGAGCTAGGGGCATGCCACCATGTAATCTGATATAGTGAAATACAGATAAACAGAAAGCCTAGGACAAACAAGTGCAAGCACTTATCATATTTATCATATCTAATAGCAACAGTCTTGTTATGAAGGGAATGATAAGAACACAAATGATCAAAGAAGGGTTTTGTGGAAAAGTGACATACAAGTTTTAATACTATATAATATTATTTTATTGGGAATACCCTACTTAACTTTAGAGCAGACACTATGTATGATAAGTCACTAAGAAATATTCATTTGAGAATTGTCTTTACTTTTTTCTAATTTGAGGGATTATGATATAACTACATTTCTCTCTTTCCTTTTCTCCCTCCAGCTGCTCACACACGTCCCTCCTTGCTCTCTTTGAGAATCATGACCCCTTTCTACACATATATGAGCTACTCATCCTTTCTAATGTCATTTGTGTGTATGTTTTCAGAAATGATCTTTCTGTATTGAATAACCAAATGATATGCTCTTGTCTGGGGCGAAGACTATTTCTTCTGCTCTTAGCATTTCTCAGTTGCTTGTAGTTCTTTGTGTAGATCTGAGGCATTATGGGCTTTTGCCCTTCCAGTTTGTCATATCTATTATTGTCACCTTTATTAAGTTCATGTTTGTTCAGTCATTTTGTTGAGGCTTTGGGGGTGTAGCTTGTAACATTAATAAAAGATAAAAATTTATTCCACAAAGAGATGAAAGCACACAGGATAATATGGTAGCATTGCCAGATGAAGCTAAATGAGTAAGTCTGACTTTGAGGAAAGCAATGACATATAATGAAAATGAAACTTGAAGTGTAGGGTTTGGGAACAGGTTAAAGCAAGTGCCAACCAAAGAATATTCAGGAATTGTGGGAATCAATCTTCCAGGGTACTGTGATAGGAATAGAATGCTTCAATGATTGAAAATTCAGACAAACATTGAGAACTACAGAAAATCCCACCCCAACATAACACATGAGGACACATTTCAAAGAATGTCACCCCTACATAATAAAGGCTGTCACTTCCTGAACAGAATTTCATTGTAGAATTTGGGAAGTATGTGTCCTATAGCTTAAACACAGACATAGCAAAGATAAGAGGGCTTCTAACTTTAAAATAGGCTAGAAAAACATTACAATCATTTTGTAGTTATGATTATACAAACAAGCATAATACACAAAAATTAGTTTTACCAAGAGCTCAAAACAGATTTCACTGAGTTGACCAAGAAAGCCTGGAAGTGGCTGCTCTTTATCTACCTATTGTTTCATTAAGTTTTAATTGAAGGAAGACAAAACTGAGACTTGAAATAATGAGATACAAAATTCTAACACAGTTTAGACTTATTTCCTAATAAATAAAGGTAACGGTAGAGAGGCTTATTATTCTGTATTATCTTAAAAATAGGTGGGATTGGGAATTTATGAGACTAGCAGGAGTAAAAACTGATTCTTGCTCTTCTCTCTCTCCAAGTATTTATTGAGCATTATCTATTTGCACTCTTCCTCTCTGTTCCAAGATTTTTGAGCATTATCTATTTTCTGTTTATTGGCAGAGACAGAAACAGTAAACTGGGGAAGCTTTGGAGGATTCACTTTATGTGGGGGAGGAATTAGGAATATTGAAGTAATTAAAAAATTCAGTGAACTTTAGGATTGATCAGATGGAAACAGTTATCAAATGATTCAAATCCACCTTAGAGTACTAAGCTCTCCACTCTCACCTGGAGGGTAATAGTCTGTCTCTTGGACTAGTGAAGCCCCAGAAAATTGTGTAAATATAATTGAAAACAGTGAATACTGTGGTATTATGCTACTGGTCATAATAAATTTACAATAATGCAACTACTTGAAACAACATGCACCCATAGCCTCATAGTTTAGCTCATAGGTATTACTTAGATGTGGGGTCCAAAAACCTTCTTCTTCTAGCATCATTGGGACTATTAGTAGAACTTGGATTTCTAGCAGTATTTTATCTCTCTTGTTTTCTATTTCAAAAGGAATAAGGTCATCATGTAGGCCACTTCTTTCTGTAGAGAGTTCCCAACACGGCTGATTGCTTCTTCAAACCAGCAGGAGAGCAACTCTCTCTCCACTGAGGATCCTGATTAAGCTTGGCTCACTCAGGATACTCTCCCATTTTGTTAAATCAGAAGTAACTAATTTGGAACATTAACTGCATCTACAAAAGTCCTTCATCTTTCCCAGGGAAACCTTGCAATCATGTTTACAAGTCTTAACTATTTTAAAAAAGAAAAGAGCTATCTAGAGCTTGTTTGCCAGACAGCTGCAATCAGTGGGTATCTTTGAAAACTGTCTGCCACATACACTAAGGATGGTGAAACAAATCTCAAATAGCAGTTATTTCTCATCTAGAATATCTATGAGCTTTACCTAGCTCCAGTTCCCGTTCATGGTCTCAAGGGTTATTGATATTTCATTCTGAGTTTACACCATGACTCACCTGAAATAAACTTTGTTGAGTGTAGAATGTCTAAAATACATGGCACAAACAATTGATAGATACTGTTTTGCTGTGAGCCCCACCAGTGGAGTAGACTTTAGTGAGATCATGACTTCAGGTCAAATTATAATGTCTTCCTCTACCACTATAATGAATACTTATGGTTCTATTGGAGCAGTCCTCTGCTTTCTTCATACATACCCTCCGTTCTTTTTTAAAATTGTTTTATTGAGCTATACACTTTTGTCCACTCCCTCCCTTCCCGCACTTCTACCCTTTCCCACAACCTTCACGCTCCCGATTTACTCAGGAGACCTTACCTTTTTCTCTTTCCTATGTAATTCCATGTATGCCGATCTTAATGTCCTCTTTGTTGGGTAAGTTCTCAATACAATTGGTGAGAGACCTCTGTGAAACATCCATTTCTTAACCAACATATGCTATTATGTGAAAAGTGGGGCCCGAGTATAAGATGCTTTGGAAAATTCTGCAGTTTCTGATATGAAAAAGATTAAACAGGAGAGTGTAGACTGAGAAAATGTAATTTCTTTGTTGCACAGAATTTGAATGATGACATAATTCCCTGCCCAGATAGACTAGGTTCAATGGGTATGTATTCATGAAACTTGGTTCGTCAAACCAAAGTCTCCAGTTGATGATATGTGTGTGTGTGAATGTATGTGTATTTTATATGTGCAAATGTATTTGATTTAAACTTATGCAGATTTCCAACTGCTCTATTAAAGCAAAATGCCTTGACTTATAGGCCTATTATAAGTAAGTGAATTGGAGAACCTTGTTTTTATAAAAACCTATTCTTTGCCATCAGAAGTTTAGGGTTGTGCCTAAAAGCTCAAGAGACCTTCCCTACCTCAGTTCAGGGGAGCTAATGTGACTTTGACAAGATCTCTTGTATGCACTGGAGCAGAGCAGGAGGCAAGAACATCTATAGAGTTTCCTATAAACCCGGCCAATTAGAATGAAGCAGTTGAGTTTTTATAACACGTGTCTTCTTATGTAGAAGGAACTGGGATAGCACCTGATTTAAATCTTGGAATTAGTGACAAATGTTATCAGTTGGGAAGGCTTAACTTGGGATGCAGTTTAAGTGAGAAGACTTTAAGGCATTTGTTAAGTTTCTGATTTGGTAATATATTATAGTATAAGAATATATACCATGATACCTGGAAAACCTGTTTTTAAACATCAGCTTAAATCAGAGTTGAGTTTTAATGATAGATTTGGTAATAAAATTAGTAGACTATTCAAAATTCTTGAATGTGTCAGTCTGTTATGACCAATACCACAAGCTCAAAGCTAAAGAGAAAAGCATTGAGAATATTCAATTCATCATAAAGAACTTTCAGAGAATGGAGAAGAGTCATGGTAGTCCCTGAATAACAATTTAATGAAAACTCAGGGTCAGAAAATGGGGTTCAACCTGAAGATCCAAAAAGCAAATCAACCAGCCACTGGCTCTTACTTCAACCTCAGTCTGAAATGGCGATCCTGCCTCCAGGAATCTCAGAAGGAGGAGACTGTCTGTCTGAGAGCTATCTTCCCCCATGTTATATTCCTCTCTAGGCTGGGATTAAAGTCATGCACCACTGGGATTAAAGGTGTGTATTATTGTGGCTACTGGGATTGAAGGTGTGTGTTACCATAACCTGGTTCATAAAGCTTACTAGTAGGACTCTTTTACTCTCATATCTTCAGGCAGTCTTTATTTATTAAAATACATTTGAAATACCACTGCAAGTCCTTGACAGTAGTAACAAAATTCATGGTGTACCATTATCCAGTGACAACAAGAAAAAAAAAATCTTTGTGCTCATTGTGAAGACTAATAATAGTGATAATGATAATAATAATAATAATAATAATAATAATAATAATAATAAAATGGAGGAGAAAAGGACATTCAGTTTTATTCTTAGGGTAAAGACCAGCTGCCGGCCTTAGGGAAGGAAGATAGGCATCTCCAATGACCTGTCCACAAAGAAGCTACTATCTGTAGACCATGGATGGAACCATGTAGATGGAATCCAGAGAAACAAATTCTTGAGGGACTTTTCAGTTTTAGATAGGAATACAAGTAACATATTGTGCTTAAAAATTTACTACCAGTTAACCAGAGTGTTCTCTGGAGAAACTTTTGGTAAAGTCAACAATATGGTACGGTTGCTATTGGAAAACCTGTTACGTATCTGAAACTTCTTAAGACTAGAGAATTGGAAGCACTGAGAAAACCCCAGCCCACTGACTAATATACACTTTGAATAGACCTAAGTATTTCTGGCTTGCAGAAACTGTGGCAAGATAGATGTCCCAATCTGGTTAGTTAACCCTGAGAGACCATGGGGCAAAAATGCCACGTGTGGAAACTGAAACTTTAAACACAAGGGACTACTGACTTGAATTTAGAGTGTAGAAGCTGAACAAATCTGAGATCCTATAATGTGAATGAAAATAAAAAACAAAAAAAACAAAACAGAAAAAATCAGAGTAAGGAGTTATGTCACTGGTGCTTTCAAGGCATATTTTTGAAAGAACAAGGAAAGAAATTCTTTGGGAACAGTTTAAAGCAACTGTTTCCATACTCACTCTCTCATGCTTCAATATACTGGTAAGTTTTTTTTTTTTTCATTACAAGAACCTGTGTATCCTTGGGTCTCTGTCATGCACATGTGCAATTCATTTGATTTTCTATCATAAGCTTAGATTTCTAGATTTAAAAAAATCTTTTAAAAATACGAGTGTTAGGTTTAAATGAAATAAATGCTATGTTACCTGTTGAATAAGGAAGATGAGGAAGTTAACCTCATTCTTTACCGAGAGCTAGGTTAGATCAGTGGTAATGGCTCCATAATCACAAGGTGTTTAGAAGCAGCAAGAATGGACACGTAAGTAGAAATGCATGCATTTTCAAGGAATAAAGTATTTCTCTAAAAATCAAACATTGAGAAACTAAGTGGTATGTGATGTAGTTTACAGCACTTCAAACGTATTGAGATATTTTATATGACATTGTATTCTTAGCCATGTTAAATGATCGAAATGCCCACATGTGTCTCTAAGGTTGAGGAATCGTACTGAAACATGAGCAGGATTCCTATAATGAAGCTATGATCCTTTTTCATTCCCATGACTCCAGTCCAGGAGAAATATCCCATAAATTATCATAGCTATGATTAGGCTATAAATAGTCTGCAAAATTCATCATGTCAAAGCATTTGATTATCACTTTCTTTAAAATAAAGAAATTATTGTAGTGGAAGCAGTGGAATACAAATGCCAAGATGTCACATGCAGAGGCAAAGCAAAGCATTTATGACAGACATCAGTTAACAGGGTTTGGAATAAAGAATAGACTCCTCATTTCATTTCATTTATTTTAAATTTAATTTAAGAATACTGGACACCAAATCAGAAAGAAAAACTACATAAAATTTTAAAATAGTCTTTATTTCACAATGAAAATCATCTTAACTTTTTCATCAAAGGATTATTTGTATAAATATACATATTATATAATTATTTATAATTTGTTGTTAAAATATAAAGTTGATAATTCTCCCCTATGCTTTAAAGTCATCATATCATAAATATTATTATAGATCATTTTGTGAGCTCTAACCTTATATATAAAATGTGTATATATGTAAGTGTCTGTTTATATATATTGTTTTTAAAAAAGATATTAGATTGGGATGCCCCGAGCAGCCTGCGAGTCAAGCAGAGATTGCCGCCAGAGTAGTTCAGGTTCCCCGGGCAAGCGGCAGAGTCAGGAGGCTGGATGCGGTGGATGGCAGAATAAATGGACATAAGGCTATACATAAAGCTAAACATTTATTACTTAAAGAAGAGGAAAACAGAGAGACATAAAGAGAAACATAGGGAGAGACAGAGACACGTGTGGAGACGGGGGACAGAAAGAGAGAGAGTTAAGATGGCAGCGAGGGAGGTCAGAAGTGTCTGGGAGTGGGCATGGTTAGCTCTTACCAGACCCAAAAGAATAACATTCCCGGATCCTTTTTATAATAAAAAGTAGAAGGTTAGACATTATAGTTAGAAGGAATTGGGGCGGCGAATTCTCAAGACTGCTTCCAGCTGATTTGTGGGCGTCGTCTTTGTGGGAGAGGGAGATCTGAGAGAAGGCTGGGAGCTGTTCACATCCTGGCATAGTTGGTCTCTGTTCCCGACAGGTGTCTGTGGTATAGAAATGTCTGGTGTCCCTTGTACCTGGTTAGGGTATTAGCAGAACAGAGGACAAAGTTAAATTAAGAAAAAAATTTTTTAGGACCAGGGAATTGAGGGGTTTGTATCTGACCTGTTTACGGTGGGTTCTTTAATTTAGCTCCCTGGAACTCATAAGAAAAATAGAAGTTTTAGACATATATATTGTATAATGGCTGATGTATTTTTTGTACAATGAAAAGTATTTTTTATTTGGTGAGGCAACCTGGCAAAACCTCTTAGCTATCAAACTGTCAGAGATCTTTGAGAAGGATAAGATTTTACTTGAGTTACTGATTAAAAAATGACAGAGAATTTACTTGGTTGGCACCCAGAGCTACTCTTTTGGGTCCACCATGGTCGCTGAAGGTTGCATTTGACCTTTGTTGTTTAGTGCAGAGCCTGTCAGGCTTTAGAAATCTGTAGGAAGACAGGCCTACCTTACTGTGGGCAGCTAGGCTGTCGATTCCAGTGATTTTGTCCACGTTTAGAGATCTTCAGATTAGGTGAAAGGCAGTTTTTGCCCAATGGTCAGTGCTTGGCAGTCGAAGTAAACGGCAGATGGACGCTGGTCTGTGACCGTTTGTCTTCTGTCTTCTTGGAGGAAACAGAGTGCTTGCTGCTAGGAGCCAACCTGTCTCATTTTGTTTTGAAAAGTTTTTTAAATAATTAAATATTTAAATATCTCATTTCCCAGATCTCTGAGCAGTTGAAGCTGTTTATTAGGTATAGCTGCAGAATAGAATCTGTCTGGAAGGTTGGGTTTGAGTTTGACTGTACTGACTCTTAACAGATAAGATCCACATTCGTAAAAAGACAGAAAGAAAGAAAGAAAAAAAAAACTGTTTATAACATTAAGATTAGTGGCAGAACTGACAATGGTTGAAAACAACTTAAAAGTACATACCAGTTTAAAATATGAGACTTATGATTTTGTAGTCTGAAATGAGATGAAATGAACAATCATTATACATAGAAAGATTGAACAGGAATTAGGCAAAGTGCATGTTTCTGATGGGCCCTATCAAAAAGCATGTCACTTTGCAAAATACCTATAATCAGAGTTAACGAGAGGATTTCAGTGAACACTGAGGAGGGGGGAGAGAGAGGAAAAGCAGGACATACATAAGAATGGGAAAGTTTGGTCGCATGATCTGGCTCTCAGTGAATCTAGCGATAAAGTCACCTGACCGCAATGAACATGGTGGCGGCCATGCGTTGCGGGGGGGGGGGGGGAGTTACAATTTTTGAGCTGTCTTAATAAAGAGTGACCTAAAGGCGTGATCTGCCCTGTTGCTGAGCCGCATGCCAAACCATAAGCCGCAGAAGAGGGCAAAAGGCTGAAACCGAAAAAAACTGCACCCTGTCATGGCTTGAATGGAAAAGCCACAGGAATTTTAAAAGCTGGGGGCTGCCATGGATGGTTGCTATCCAGAGTCTGAATCGTGAAAACCCGCATAAACAAAACGAACACCCAGGACCACGTGAACGAGCGTCCTCGATCCACAGGTAGGGTATTATGGGCCTAGCTGGATCTGGGCAGGTTACTCAGAAACCAGAGGCCGGGGCCGCTCCATAGTGGCAGTGACGACGATGAGAGAAGAGAAAAGGGAAAGAAAAGAAGTGAAAATGAAAAAAGATAAAGAAACTGAGGACCCGGTCCCCAGACGAATGTCGAATGCACAGCACGGGAAGTACGCAGTGCTAACGCAGGTGGACCAACCCCCGGGGTTGTCCAAGCACAATTCCGATAAAGGAAAGCAATCATCTGTAGTAGAACAAGGAGTGACTCACCGACTGAAGCAGTCCAGGAAGCCAGTGGTGGGAGTGGAAAAAGAACCCGGTTCAGGATATCCGAGTCGCGCGGCACCAATATTGTTTTTTAAAAAAGATAATAGGTTGGGATGCCCTGAGCGGCCTGCGAGCCAAGCAGAGGCTGCCGCCAGAGCAGTGCAGGTTCCCCGGGCAAGCGGCAGAGTCAGGAGGCTGGATGCGGTGGATGGCAGAGTAAATGGACATAAGGCTATACATAAAGATAAACATTTATTACTTAGAGAAGAGGGAGACATTTATTACTTAAAGAAGAGGAAAACAGAGAGACATAAAGAGAAACATAGGGAGAGACAGAGACACATGTGGAGACAGGGGACAGAAAGAGAGAGAGTTAAGGGAGGTCAGAAGTGGCTGAGAGTGGGCATGGTTAGCTCTTAAAGTGACCAGACCCAAAGGAATAACAATATATATATATATATATATATATATATATATATATATATATATATGTAATTGATTATAAAGGTTATCATAAAGTCCGTTCTGCTACCATTAATTCTGATGTACACATTTTGTTAGCACTGTTAAACACCATTAAGAGCATAGTATTCTACACTTGTATTATTATCTTAAACTTTTTAAACATTAGTCACAAATCCAGATATCAATAATGTGTTCAAACAAAAAATTAATGTGTTTTTTATTAGTCTTCACCAATAGGTCAAAAAACTGACAAAATTAACATTAAACATACAGAAATATGACCTAAGTTCTTTTACACAAGCTTCTGTGGATCCTGATGAAATTACTTGAAAACAGATGAAATTTTGTTTCAAATGTTCCATTGTCAAAATAGAAACTTCAGCAATAATAGGAGAACATACTAGCATATATGATGCTGTAGGTCGGTTAAGGAATTTTATAGTAACTTGGCAGGGGAATATATAAAAACAGGTGTGAGTTGACTATAGAATAAGGCAGTGCAACGCAAATTGAAGAACCAGAATATTGGATAAAATGCTGTCTGGGAATTTATAAGAAAGTTCACATGTATATGAGTAGGAAAGCAGTGTAGACAAGGGAAAGCCCATGCCTGCACATGCATGTGAATGCATGCAACCTGGGAGGAGGCATACAAAGAATATGCCTATGCGTTCCAAGTATTTTCTGAGAAAATCTGTTGATGTAATGAAGGGCTAACAGTAATTTGCTTGACAGAGTTGAGTCAACAAAGCTTAACACTTCATCTTCACAGGGTGCTTTAGAAAAATAGTAACGGCTATCCTGGGTTTTTTGTTTTTCCATATAAACTTGATTATTGTTCTCTCAAGGTCTGTGAAGAAGTTTGATGGGATTTTGATGGGGATTGCATTGAATCTGTAGATTGCTTTTGGTAGAATTGCCATTTTTACTATGTTGATTCTCCCAATCCAAGAGCAGGGGAGGTCTTTCCATTTTCTGGTATCCTCCTCAATTTCTCTTTTCAAAGGCTTAAAGTTCTTGTCAAATAAGTCTTTCACATCCTTGGTTAGAGTAACCCCAAGATATTTTATGGTGTTTGTGGCTATCGTGAAAGGTGATGTTTCTCTGATTTCCCTCTCCGTTTCTTTATCCTTTGTGTATAGGAGTGCCACTGATTTTTTGGAGTTGATCTTGTATCCTGCCACGTTACTAAAGGTGTTTATCAGCTGTAGGAGTTCTTTGGTAGAGTTTTTGGGGTCGCTTATGTACACTATCATATCGTCTGCAAATAACGAAAGTTTCACTTCATCCTTTCCAATTCGAATCCCCT
Source organism: Myodes glareolus (assembly GCF_982192425.1). Lineage (NCBI taxonomy): Eukaryota > Metazoa > Chordata > Mammalia > Rodentia > Cricetidae > Myodes > Myodes glareolus. The sequence continues at coordinate 49,680,581 of NC_142041.1, read as the reverse complement.
TGATCCCCTTATGTTGTCTTATTGCTATTGCTAGAACTTCAAGCACTATATTGAAGAGGTATGGAGAGAGTGGACAGCCTTGTCGTGTTCCTGATTTTAGTGGAAAGGCTTTGAGTTTCTCTCCATTCAATTTGATGTTAGCTGTCGGCTTGCTGTATATTGCTTTTATTATATTTAGGTATGATCCTTGTATCCCCAGTCTCTCCAACACCTTTATCATAAAAGGGTGTTGAATTTTGTCAAACGCTTTTTCAACATCCAATGAAATGATCATATGATTTTTTTCTTTCCGTTTATTTATATGATGGATTACATTGATAGATTTGCGTATGTTGAACCATCCCTGCATCTCTGGGTTGAAGCCTACTTGATCATAATGGATGATTTTTCTAATGTGTTCTTGGATTCGGTTTGCCAGTATTTTATTGAGAATTTTCGCATCGATGTTCATGAGTGAGATTGGCCTGTAATTCTCTTTCTTGGTTGTGTCTTTGTGTGGTTTTGGTATTAGGGTGACTGTAGCTTCATAAAAGGAGTTTGGCAGTGACTTTTCTTTTTCTATATTGTGGAATACATTAAGGAGTATAGGTATTAGCTCTTCCTGGAAGTTCTGGTAGAATTCTGCATTGAAACCATCTGGTCCTGGGCTTTTTTTGGTAGGGAGATTTTTGATAACAGATAGCCAAAACAATCTTATACAATAAAGGAACTTCTGGAGGCATTACTATCCCTGACTTCAAACTCTATTACAGAGCTACAGTATTGAAAACAGCTTGGTATTGGCATAAGAACAGAGAAGTCGACCTATGGAATCGAATAAAAGACCCAGATACTAACCCTCAAACCTACGAACACCTAATTTTTGACAAGGGAGCTAAAGGTATACAATGGAAGAAGGAAAGCGTCTTTAACAAATGGTGCTGGCATAACTGGATGTCAACCTGTAGAAGAATGAAAATAGATCCATATCTATCACCATGCACAAAACTCAAGTCCAAATGGATTAAAGACATCAACATCAATCTGTCCACTTTGAACCTGATAGAAGAGAAAGTGGGAAGTAGTCTACAAGATATAGGCACAGGAGGCCACTTCCTAAGTAGGACCCCAGCAGCACAGACAATAAGAGAAACAATGAATAAATGGGACCTGCTGAAACTGAGAAGCTTCTGTAAAGCAAAGGACACTGTCAGTAAGACAAAAAGGCTGCCTTCTGACTGGGAGAAGATCTTCACCAACCCCTCATCAGACAAAGGTCTGATCTCCAGAATATACAAAGAACTCAAGAAACTAGACACTAAAACTCTAATTAACCCAATTAAAAAATGGGGTACTGATCTGAACAGAGTATTCACAACAGATGAACTTCGAATGGCCAGAAGACACTTAAGGTCATGCTCAACCTCCTTAGCGATCAGGGAAATGCAAATCAAAACCACTTTGAGATACCATCTTACACCTGTCAGAATAGCTAAAGTCAAAAACACCAATGATAGCCTATGCTGGAGGGGATGTGGAATGAGGGGAACACTCATCCATTGTTGGTGGGAATGCAAACTTGTGCAGCCACTTTGGAAATCAGTGTGGCGGTTTCTCAGGAAACTGGGAGTCAACCTCCCTCAGGACCCAGCAATTCCTCTCTTGGGAATATACCCTAGAGATGCCCAAACATACTACAAAAGCGTTTGTTCAACTATGTTCATAGCAGCACTATTTGTAATAGCCAGAACCTGGAAACAGCCTAGGTGCCCCTCAATAGAAAAATGGTTAAAAAAGGTGTGGAACATATACACATTAGAGTTTTACTCAGCGGTAAAAAATAATGACATCTTGAATTTTGCATGCAAATGGATGGACATAGAAAACGCTTTACTGAGTGAGGTAAGCCAGACCCAAAAAGAGGAACACGGTATGTATTCACTCATAAGTGGATTCTAACCATAATTAAAGGTCTTTGAGCCTATTATTCGTGATCCTAGAGAAGCTAAATAAGAAGACGAACCTGATGAAGATTATTTACCTATCCGCCAGGAGGTAGGAAATAGTAACCTTGGGTGCATGGGGGGGGTGGGAGGGTTGTTGGAAGGGGAGAGGGTTAGAGAGAAGGGAGTAGGGGAGGAATGGAGAAAGCTCGGTTGACCGGGATGGGGGGAAGGGAGGAAGGATGAATGTGGGATCAGGGAAGAATATATTTCAACTAAGGGAGTCATATTAGAGTTTACAGGAAACTTGATTATATATGGGATCCCAGGTCCAAGGAGAGATCCCCAGATTGTTCTCTGGACAGAGGAGGGGGTGCCTGAACCGGCCTTGGCCCGTGACCATACTGATGAATATTTTGCTTATCACCATAGATCCCTCATCTGGCGTTGGATGACGATACAAATGGAGGCCCGCGTTGGAGCACCGAACTGAGCCCCCCAAGATCCAAACGAGGAGCAAAAGGAGGAAGAAAATGACGAAGGACTGCGAGGGATACTATCACCCACTGATACAAGGAGTCGAATCTAATGAGAGTTTACCAAGGCCAGATGGACCGTGACTGAACGAGCATGTGATCCAACCAGATTCTCTGAATGTGGCCGGATTTTCTGAATGTGGCTGGCCTGCAGTCTTTCCGAGAAGCCATTGACAATGACACTGGGACTGGTTTCCTCTGCATATACTGGATTTTTGGGATCCAGTCTGTTTGGATGCTCACCTTCCTGGACCTGGAGTGAGGGGGGAGGAACTTGGACTTCCCACAGGGCAGGAGACCCTGACTTCCCTTGGGGACAAAGAGGGAGGAGGAGAGGGAGGGGGGGAGTGGGAGGGCGTTGGGAGGAGGGGCGTAAATGGAAACTTTTTATAATTTAATAAAATTACTAAAAAAAAAAAGAAAAAAAAATAAAACTCTGAAGCTTACAAATCAAAAAAAAAAAAAAAAAGAAAGAAAAATAGTAACGGTCATGAGGATTCCTGGCTTCAGGGATTTTAAGCTTACCAAAGTAACAGATTATAGATATAACACAATAAAACAAAGGACAAAGCCTCCTCCATAAGTATCTAAATTTTCTCTCCCTCCCTCTCTCTTTCTCTCTCTCTTTCTCACCCAACTGTCGTGTATTATGTGGGTAGGTGTGTCTAATAAATAGATAGTTTAGGAATATAGAAGTTAAGATAATAAAGTAATAATTCTGAGAAACATTAACATGAATTACCAGTATAATGGTACTAGAAAACAAATATTTAAAATAGTTAGGCAGAGTGTGTGTGTGTGTGTGTGTGTGTATGGGGGGGAGAAAGAGAGAGAGGGTCAGGAAGAAAGAGGGAGGGAGGAAGAGAGACAGATATAGTGAGTAAAATCAAAAATCATAATGAACTGACAGATATTGTTGACAAAAAGAAAACCTTGCTTAGAACACAAAAAATAGGGTGGTCATTCATATAATAAGGCAGGGAATTGTCAACCCATCCACCAGATCTGTCCTAGAAATTGTGGATAAAACACAAACACTTCTTTACAGAAAAGATGGGTACATTCATGTTTCCAGGTGTTATTTTCAGATCTTTGGATAAGCACCTTCCATCCTAGCGCATTGACAAAACTTGTCAGAAATTCTGCCTCTTTCTTTTTTAAAATAACAACGAAGGAACAATCAATTACTCTCCCACCGAACTTCAATTCCTACTTGTTCTAAAAGAGAACTGCTTTTAGTTTAGCTCATATTGTGAGAGTACTAGCTCGACTTTTTTCTTAGATCTAAGTAGACCCAAAAATTGTTATATGTTCAGAAATAGAAGACTGGGGGAATTGGCAGTCTGAAGTCTGTTATAGAAGTTTGGAAACAACAAGCTGACAGCATCTTCTTGTTTCCCTTAGGCTTAAGATACTTTTTCTACCAGGTTTTCTATTCTGATCCCAAAGAGTTTCCTGAGTACATGCATACACACATTTACAAACATCTCCTATTTCTATGTTTCTAATGATCACACAGTCTAGGTGTTTGTCTTCTTTGTATAGTTGTGCATTTGCTGTTTCTTTCACTTTCTTTCTGTCCACTTTCTCCGTCATTTCTTTATTTTTAGCAATTATGACCAGCCTCACACACAATTATCAGCAAGTTCCTATTGGCACCTGCTCTCTACTAGCAAATAATTTGGAGTCATTGGGCAAAGAGTGGATATGACATAACAGGTTTAAAACATAAACATCTACTTAGATATTTGAAGAGGTAAATATGACAATCTCCAAAACCTTAGGTAGTGAGAACACCATTTAAAAATACTACTTATTTTTCTATTTATTTAATAAATACATGAAACTTATGGAAAGCAAAAATCGTGACTGCCCAGACTAACAGAATGGATGACATTGTCTGTAGCTTATTAAACACAATTGAACTAAATGTTAATTTTGATTTTGTTCAGGTGATGAGATTAGGGAGATAATGAAGGAGGAATGGAAGGGGCAACAAAAAAAGGAAGAGAGGAGAGGAGAGAAGGGGAGAGGAGAGGAGGGGAGAGGAGATGAGGGAAGAGGAGAGAAGGGAAAAAGAGGGGAGAGGATAACAGGGGAGGGGAGAAGGAAAGACTTACTCATCACTAAGTACAAGTAAATCCTTTAGGAAACAAAGTGGCAGAGTGCTCACACTCACAGCAAGAAACAGGTTCTGAAAGCAAAGATCTGGACTTTGAACACTGCTGTGAAGGGCAACTCTTCCCAAATCAAAGGGTGGGAAGGGCTGCAGCTCTGCTCTCAGCTCTGACACTGATCAAAGCCTTTATTTGCTTCTGCTCTTTCAAAGAACAGCCAAGAGTGGCAAATGACTTTCTAATCCTCACATCCTCCACTCACTCCGTTCCAGGATTTTCCTACCTCAGGATGCAGAGCCTAGCTTTACTCTCAGTTTCCTTCAATGTCATGAATTCTCACTCATCTGGCTGTCACTGGTTAATGACTGAGTCTTAAGCGAATACTTTCTTGTGGGTTCCAATGGGCAATGCTTTCAACATAGTTCTCTCATTTGTTTAAGTAAAGCCAACTAGATAACATCTAAACAAACTCACAACAATGGGGAAAAGCAGCCTAACTCATCAGGCTCTCGGGTAAAGCAACCTGCTTTAGTGGCTCTGTTACTCTGAAGTTTCTTTCCTAAATCCATCTCTAAGACACTGGCCTCCCTTCTGAGGTTGCTGCACAGGCTGCCGATAGACCTCCCTCTGCCTCCATCCCTTTTACACAGACAGGTAGCCAGAAAAGACAGCCATGAAGGTGCATATCTTTTATCATCACACTCAGGATTTTCACTTTTATAGTGAGAAAAAGAGGTCTCGCTAACAGGATTGCAAGTAGCAATATGACATTAGGTTGTTAAAGGAATTCTTTGGTTACTGTAATGGAGATAGTCAGAAGGGGCAATGCCACACAAAGGCAACCTGCTGACATTGACTAGGGTGGAAATTAGTCTGGCTGAACCATATAACTGTGGATGATGGAGATGGTAAGATGTGGTTGGGGCCTAAATATACATTGAAGGAAATTCACAATCAATTACCCTATTACCCTAGCACTGTGTACCCCATGCCAGTCCCACACACAAATACTTTGAAAGGGAACTAGATAAATCTAGTGGTTCTCAAATTTTTCAAAACATCAGACTTGTGGACAAAGTTTTGCCTTTAAAAATTAAAAAAAATTCTTTATCTTCTTATTTTATGCATATGGGCATTTTTCCTGCATATGTTTGTAAAGTTTATGCATATAGTGCCTATGGAGGTCAAAATTGAGTCTCAGATGCCCTCAAACTTAGTTACAGATTTCTGAGCTTCACCCCTAGAATTTGGATTCATATGTGAGAGATCTCAAGAATATGATATTGCTCTTCATTTCTGAGTTATGCTGATATTGCTGATCCAAGGACTACACTAATAAAACTACAGACAAAGGAGAAATAGGTTCAATGCAATACAGAAAGTATTAAGAAAAACAGCACTTCAGATTTAATCCTTAGCATTCATGTTATTGGAACATTGTAACCCTTCAGTTAGTTTTGGGCAGTTGGTTCAATCTGTACTTCAAGTTTTGAGAATTTCGGCTAAAGAGATGACTCAGTTCTTAAGAGCTCTGATTGTTTTTCCATAGGACCTGTGTTCTATTCCCAGCACTCACATGTCAGTTCATTGCTGTATTGACTCTAGTCCCAAGGTATTGGAGGAAGGGCTACTTGTTGGTTCTTGGCCTCTCGGCTAGCTTAGACCTGAAATAATCACACAGAAAACAATATTATTTGCAATACTATTTGGCCATTAGCTTAAGCATATTTCATCTTTATTATTCTGTGTGTCACCACATGCCTGTGGCTTGTTAGCTAAAGTTTCCAGCATCTGTCTCACATGGCAGATTCATGGCTTCTCCTAACTTTGCTTTCCTTCTTCCATGCTATAGGTCAAACCGGTTTTCTTTGTTCATTAACCAATAACATCAACACATATACAAAGGACCTCCCACACTATTTCTCCTTTTCTGTTTAAACAAAAAGAAAGGCTTCAACTTTAACATAGTAAAATTACATATAACAAAACAAGTATCAAACAAGAATTACAGTTACAATATTTATATGTATTTTATATTTTTCATAATTAAGGAAAACAGTTGCTATAACCATTTATTCTACAACTCCATCAAAGACTCCAGAAAGATATAATATTACCTAAGTAAACAGGAAGTACATTGTTTGTAAGCAACTTCCAAAACTCTAGAATTGACAGAGACATCTCACTGCCTGGACAGTCACCCAAAGTTCTATACTGTTGGAACATCCATCTTCAGCCTACAGACACATAGTATCTAGCAGACTTTTCCACAAAGCAGGAAACTTCAAAGACAGTTCCACCTATATTGGCAGTTTGCCAGTTACTTTCTTCTGAGTCCTGTGGAATATCTGACAGACTCTTTCATGAATCAGGAAGCCCGGAGGATCTTCTCCCTTTTAGAGAAGTTCAGCAGTCATTTCTCTGCAGGTCCTGCATGTTCAGTTTATCATGTAGTCCAGGCAAGAGCAGTTGTTTGTCCAAATAGCTAACAAACTCCATGAGGAGCATCTTCAATGCCCATATTCCTCTTGAAGTAGCTGGTGCTGCCATGAGCTAATGTGTCTCATTTTCATGAAAAGTCCTAAGTTATTAAAAGTATTTTAAATGCCTTGTCTCTGAAATATTTGAAGAACACCTATCTCAAATACATCTCTGTATATTTAGAAAATCTAACTAACATGACTACAGTCTTGACTATTATAGATGACTTTCTATTAAGCTATATTTTAAAATTATGCATTTTTAAATGAGCTGTACAAACACAATACCTTAATCAAGAGCACAATTTTATATATCTATCTATGTCTATCTATCTACCTACCTATCTATCTATCTATCTATCTATCTATCTATCTATCTATCTACCTATCTATCTATCTATAACAAAGTGGACCTTAAGTTTGTATCAATAAACCAAGATCCATACCAATGCAAATTATTCATTTCTATATCATATCCCCCTTTAAATGTAAACAAACATTTATAAACAATATTTGTAAATATGTGCACAGTTTTGTTCAAACGTCTTCTGGCTGTTTATTGAGCAAAGTAAGTTTTTGAGAGTGTCCCAGGTGACCTTTCAGGTCTCAGGTCATCAAACCATATTAGCCGGGAATGAATCCATAATTTCTCATCCTCTGTGGAGAGAAAGGATGAACCTCTTTTCCAAAGCAACATATCCTTATACCTAAATTTGGAAGTCATGATACCTTTATAATATACATGTTGGTTTAGCTAAGCATCCCACACAATGAAATGTCTCTCTGTACTTAGCTCCTTCACAGTCAAGATAGTCAAAGAAAACACAATAATGTACATAATCCAGACTCTCTGTGTATATTTCATCTTTATGTGGCTTATTTATTTTTATTCTGTTTCTTTAAAGAGTTTACCTTTTTAAAAAACCATTTACTTCATTTTATAACGTTCAATATTATTTTTCTTCTCTCTTCCAAGCTAATGTACATTAATTCAACATTGTGTCTTGTTTAGAGTTCTTTTCCATCTGGATTTGTATTTATTGCATATCTGTAATTTTTATTATCCAGGAGTGGTTTTTAAAATTCTAAGCACTTTTTAAAACTTAAGCTGTACCATTGCTAGGGGAAATATGGCAGTTTCTGCTTGCCCTGCCCAGTCAAGCATGGCGGAGTTGCTCGCAGCCTCGGAAAGCCATGCACACTGCCCCACTTCCAGGCACACAGCTGGTCCAAGTTTCCATTAATCAAGCTGCAGCAGTCTGTTCACAAACCCCAGTCAAATGCTCTGTAGCCAAATCTCCTGCCTGAAAAAGTCAGAGTTTGTGCTGGCAGCATGGATTTATTTTCTGCTACAGCTGAGTCAGGAAAACCTCTCTCAATGGAGCTGTGGCACACAGCCAGCTTAAAAAAAATATGAGGCTAAACTTTGTTTCTCTGTGTCTAGAGTTCCTTTTCAAGCTTTTTTAGATTTTACATGGATTTAGTCCGCAACGTTGGTGCACCAAATGTACTGGAAGGGAGGTGGTCGCTTGTTCGTCTCAGTCACCCAGATCGGCCATAATCACAGAGAAACTGTATTAATTAAATCACTGCTTGGCCTATTAGCTCTAACTTCTTATTGACTAACTCTTACATATTAATTTGAGCAATTTCTATTAATCTGAACTACCAGCAAAGCTTCAGCATGTCTATCTCTGGCTGTGGCTCCATGGTGTCCCTCTTACTCTGCCCTTCTTTCTCTCAGCATTTATCCTAGCTTTTCCTGCCTACCTAAGTTCTGCCTTGCTATAGGTCCAAAGTAGTTTCTTTATTCATTAATGGTAATCACAGCACACAGAGGGGACTCCCACATCACCAAGGGATCCAACATATTTTTCTGGCCTCTGTAGGCACTAGGCACATATACAACAAACATACATATATTCAGGCAAAAGGCCCATGCACCTAAAAATGAATAATTTTTATTTTGTTGACATATAGATGCCATCTAAAATAATAAAAAATGAAAATTAAATGTTCCATGTATTTAATGTCTTAGAAACAAAAAGACAAAACAAATATTATAAGCAAAGGATGTGCATGGTTGTTTATATTTTTAATTCCACATGAACAAGAGACCACCCAGGGCTATATAGGGAGACTCAGTCTCAAAAAATAAAAGATCAAAAGAAACAAACAAAAAAGTTATAGGCAAAGAATGAATGATATTTATTTGATATTTGATTTATAAATCCAGTTAGTAGATCTTTTGTTGTTGTTATTGTAGCAACATTGTATTTGCAGGTCTCCAGAAGCAGAACTTTGCCCTTCTGTTTCTTCCTATCCTCTATCCCAAACAGACATGAGAAACCTTTGACTAAGAGTTTGGATCACATGACCTTTGATATGTATATAGCTTTTGAGAGGATGCATTATACCCCCCCCTTTTTTTTTAGAATTTGGGTCTGACTATTTAAGATGTTTCTTTCTCTAAGCAGTCAGACTCCATAGACAGAGAAAACCAGGCTACATCTCCCTGCATCTCTGCCCCACCAAACCCCCACAGAAAAAGTGTTAAGAAGCACATGTCTTCAGAGTTGCTGATGGGCAGTCCTAAATTCTTCTCCATTTTCCTTCACACAGATGATCTCAGACAAGATTACATAGCATGTTCTTCCAGAGAGTATGAGAAGATATTTTGGCATTTTGTAATTATCAGATGCTTAATCAGGAGCTTCAAAATTTAAAAAGATATGTTTGGAAGATTTTTTATTATGTTATGAGCATAGGTATGATCTGTTTGAAACCATGGACATCAAAAACTGAAGAGTGTGTACTCACTGTGACTCTAAACTGAGCTCTAAATATTGCTTGCCCCCTTGGGCATAAGAAATTTTTAAATCTTTGAAAATAGCACACTTTGTGTCTGGTAATTAGATTTCTTATATGAGACTCCAGCAAATCAACAGTGTGGACTCTGAAAAGAACCTGATAGATACATAGTTGTAGAAAAATATTCTCCATTGAAATAATAAGACGTTAATAGCAATAGTTACAGTAGAATTAGTTACATCTTTCTTTCTAGGACTGCTCATTCACATACCCTGTTTTATTTAATATGTTTACATTGACAATTTTTATATTTTTATTTCTAGCAAGACCCTCAAGTTTGAATTATGAATGGTGCATCAAACTGTGTAGACAACATTTCCATTTGGATCTTCCAAGGTACATCAATGTCAACTTTTCAAACTTTGAAATATTAGATATTCCCTTTGGATCTACACACACACACACACACACATACACACACACACATATATGTATATATACACAAATATGTAATATTGTTAATATATATTAACTCATCTCATTTTCTTCTTTGCCCTTAGGTGAATCTACCATTCTTCCCCTGGACCTATACTGCCTTTCTGAGTCTTCTTATTCACATGGTATAAATTTCCAGGCCTGGGTTGCAAAAATTAAAAACTAGAGTTTTATGTGCTATTTGGAAAGTTCGGTATTAGAACTTCAACACCATCTTGTTGCTAGAAGCCAGAGAAAAGAAACAAAGAGATGAATGTGATCATGGATGATTGACATATGGTAGGAGGTAGGTAGATAGATGATAGATTCATAGATAGATAGATAGATAGATAGACAGACAGACAGATAGATAGATTGAGTCTTTAAGTAGACTTTGCCTTCTCCAAGAATTTCTTTCTTTATCACAATATACTTTTTCCTGTTATTCATTCGTTATTTTCCAAATCTTATTTTAAACATTAACTTCTCAAGAAAACATTCCTTTATTCTTCTGGCTAGATCTGACTTTTCTATCTCTTGTAATTCACCAAGAGAAAGCATTGTATTCTAATTAAATAATTCATTATAAAAGTATTTCCGCTTTATCTACTAAAAGGCAAGTTTTATAATTAATGATTGTAAATATTTCTTTTTAGAATATCCATTGTATCTTGTATCATTACTTGCACACAGTAGACACACAATAAATGTGTTTCCTCAAAACCAAATTTTTAGATTAAATCACCTGGGGTATGCAGATTTTGATTCTGCAGATCTGGACAGGGGTCTGAGAATTGAGTCTCTAACAAGCTCCGAGGTGCTGCTGTTGGCTCTGTGGATAGTCTGAGAGCGAGGCTGTGGGAGAATCATAATTAAGTCCTATGGGTAACATGGAACAACCAGTTGGGATTATTTAATATTTTAAACTTGTACTACCATTTTAATTTGATTCATTTAATTTCGACAAACAATTACTGAGCCAACTATTTCCCAGGATAGACTAACATAAATAAGATATGGTCTATCCCCTCAAAAAACTTACAGGGTAATGGACATAAACTAAGTACAAACAAATCAATGTGAAATATGACTTATAATTAAAGTGATCATAAAGATGAAACTTAATATAAAAAGGGAAGCCAACATACTAATTTAAGGAGTTTTGATTTTTGAAAATTATTAATGATCTATCATAACTGTTAATAACAATCTTGATTTTGATTACTAAAAAATAATTGACCTGACTTTCATATTTTATTTTTGAATCAAATAAACAATTTTTAATCCTGCATTCTTTGAAAACCATGTGTGTTTCAGCCTTGTTTCTGATATTTTTGATGGGTTATGTGACTCAAGAATATTTAATTTCTTTTCAACCTGATAAGATCTTTCCAGTCTTGTCAGTTTTGTTTGGATCAGACAACAAAATGTGCAAGAAGTGAGAGAATGACAAAAAAGGCTGGGGAAAGTCAGGTTCTTGTTTTAAGAGTTCAGTCTCTGAAAGAGAAGAATTTTCATTTCTCTTGATCAGATGTGTATCCAACAATGAAAACCTTTTAAAACTCAATCCAGAACCCTCTTCAAAAACAGGCCAAGATGTATAAGATCATTTTAATCTTTGTACCTATCACTTTCTTATGCTATTAGCCTTTTGAGATTCTCCAGGGAATCACTACCATTCTTGTAAGTTCTCCCTAGTTCTGTAGAGAACTTTCTTTAACTACTCATAAGACATTTCTTCACCAAATAGGGAGGAAAGTGGTTATGGCATTCACTTTTGTCTTTAACCAATTTTGGAAGTATCCAAATTAGTATGTATTAGCTATTTCTAGCATCATTATTCAAAGCTTAATCTCTCTTTAGTGTGCCTTGAAATTACTTTACTCTTCTATTTATTAATAGCTATTGATACTCAGGATTGGTTAGGTTTTACTTTTTGAAAGCACATAAGAGGGTGGCACCCACTGCATTCCACAGCTCCTTGGGCTGCTTTGCATCACATCTTTCCCAGTAGAGCCAATTATTATTTTAAAATAATCTTCTAAGCTCAGATCTCCAAGAAACATCCCCATTACATGCTTCCCCCAGGTTTTACTTGATTACTAATAGAGCTTAAGTATATTATCATCCCAACTGTTCATCTAATTTCTTCTTGCTCTTTCTGCTCCACTGCCATTGTGTGCTAAATTTTCTACCTTCCTTAGAGTACACACTACTTAAACAAGCAGTAAAAACAGCATCAGTAAGGCTTAGAGTTTTGGACATGTATCTCTTAGGATTTATAGCTACCCCTTCTAAAATTGTTGTAGCCTTGATTTAGTTCCAATCCATGATAAAATACTGTCTGTGCCTCTCAGGAAACAGCCTGCCTCTGTTCACCAGCATGTTTTCACCTCCCATGTGGCAAAGTACAGTATGAGAGGTCAGCCCTGAGTATCTGCTGTGCTCAGTGTAGTGGAGGACACAGTTTCTCCAGCTGAGAACATAGATCACATTTCCAGATGTTGCTCTTTTCTGCCCTCTCTGTTTTTCAGCTTTTTTCCCACTTCAGTTATAACACATTTATAATTCAGGATTATTAACATAGCCATCTTATAAAGGAGCTACCAAGGCTGGTTGGATGGCCCCATGAGTAAAAGCACGTCTCAATTTGATACCCAGGACTCACAAGGATGAAATAGAGACCCAACCACTGTAAGTTATCTTCTGACCTTCACACACTGACCATGGCTCATGTGCACACCCACCCTACACACACATGTGCCCTCACACACACACAGACACACAAAACCACAAAATAAATGGAAGAAAATATTTTAAAGAATATTATCACTGGATGAGACTTCATTGCCAATTATTGTTGGTGATAAAAATGTCTTAGGGTCCATTGTAACACAAAGTGAGAACATTTTGTTTTCCCCTTTATGCTGTTGAATAGACACTGCTCCAACCCAAGTGACTGGCTCTCAAAGTAAGAAAACTCTCTAACTGAAGAAGCTGGTTGGCAGCTAGCACATGTACCCCGGAGAAGACTGTCCTATATTTTAACTCCAGTTCTTGCAATCTGGTAGTTTATTACCCCTATAAAAGTCTCTGAGACTTTGGCACACTCAGTTTGCTAAACTATAAAGTGAAGTTTAATCAAAGGATTACTAAAGCCACATGGATATAAGAAAGCTTTACATAGACCTGTGTGCTTAAAGGATGTAGCGGGTATTCAGGAAATGATGATAATAATGATGCTGTAGTTTCCTGGTGAATCTGCTTATACTCAGTACCCTTTGGACCATTTCCTTCTTTCAAGAGGAAAATTATTAAAATTGTAGTTTTGAAATGAATCTGACTTCTGCTGGGCACTTGGCCACATATTTTGCCTAACATATTGCATTATCAACTTTCAATATCTCATTATCTGAATAGTGTGAAAACTGTTACAACTATTAATATGTCTGGGTATTCACAAAGTGAATAGAAATAGAGAAACACAGCTAAAAAATATGAAAACCAGAGAAAGCTGTAGGCATTGGCTGCAGTGTCGGAAATGAGTGATAGCTACCACTTTATGATATTTATCTCAATATTACTTTCTGTGTTGTTAGAAACTGGGTCTCTCATTCACAGAAGCAGCCAGAATTTTTTCACTGGGCCTAATAAAATAAAAGAGAAAATTGCAGGGGAAAGATATATCAAGGCAGTAATCTATTGGTTTAGATAGATCAAATGCCTGGCTATATTGTTTATGGGGAAAGTGTTATTCCTCCCCCCTAAACTTTGCTATTTTCTCAAATGGATCCACTTTGAGATGTAATTTTTTCCTCCCAACTTAGACCAGTTGGATTCCATCTATCATAATTGTGACAGATAGCAAGTGATTTGTTTCATTACATTGTTAATAGCTGTAGAGGGACCATTTGAGCTATTACATGAAAAGCTGTACTTGTGTCGTTGTGAGGCTTCCAAGGATAGAATTTTCTCTTTATTCTTTGTTTCGGCAATAGGCTCTCTTGCCCCTAACCGGGACACACACTGAGTTTCAAATCCTTTTCCGCCTGGCATGAGAGAGTTTTCTTTTTCATCCGTGTGTCATTGCAAAGTCCAGTGTTCAGAAACAGTGTTCACTTTCCAGACAGCAAGGGCATGGGAACGGCAGGAGCTAAGTAAATGCTGGCATTGGTATTAAAAGTTACCACTCCTGAAGGGTGATCAAAAGAAAATAAAAGAGTTTTAAAAATAGATAACACCACACACACACACACAAACACACATACACAAGTATGTGCATGTATATATGTATATATATATATACACAATTATTTTAAGTTCCTGCATATACTTTAATATTGACTCCCTTTTTCTAAGAATATGTAAAAAGCAAAGTGGAAATTGCCTCAAAAAAGACAGAATGCATGGGATATTTAAGAAAACTTGTATGGTATATTCATTAAAGGGCTAGACTCCTTTGTATATGACATGTTAAGTATAATCTCAAATAAGCCTCTGTCTCAACTTGAATATAGTGTAATACACACATGATTCAAAAAATCAGTCAAGTTAGTATAGAATTAAAAAGGAAATCCCTCAATTCTAAAACACAAGATATTAAACATTTTTAGTTAATCCAGATGTCATCAAAGTTAATCCTTAATTAGCTATCTACTCTTGAATCAATGGCAATGGAGCAAGAAGGACTTCGATACCTCTGGGTTAATTTGAAGCTGACTTATTATTTTTAGTAGCCTTCCTCCATACGGGTAAAAACTACTATAATTCAGTCTTTGGGAAGCCTTAGTTCTTTCGAACACAGGTTACTTATCATCTCCCCTCAATAGTTTAGGTTTCTGAACTATACAAAATTATGACAATATCCAAAACTAGAAAAACACTGACATTCTCGGCTGATTGTAGCATACTTGGCTTATGCTGAATTTCGTATTTTTTTTTTTTATTCCTAACCTTGCAAAGCCTCCTAAAGATTATTTTCTTTTGCACTGTTAACATCTTCCTCGGGATAGATTTGAGCCACCTAACCTGGTTGCCCTGGTTTAAGAAATAAGGACAGAGAAGTGAAGTAAATCAAAGCTAAGCAGAATTAGGATACAGACCTCACACTCTTGGCCTGTTCTCTTCCCTGAACTGCCCACAGTAAAAATGCCCTGATGACACCTCTCTTCTTTGACAACATTCTTGTCAAAGTGTTTAAAGTCAGCCAGGATATTGACATCGACTGCACTGTGTTCAAAGGAGAGGAAGAACCAAATCGAATGATTAAGGAAACTGAGAGAAAATAAGAAATTTAATAATTGAAATGTCTTCTATCTAGAAGGGGGACAGATGAACCAGATAAGATGCAAATAAAATAAATAAAATACACGAAAATGAAAAATGCAATTGATTGTTCGTCTTCAAATGCTTAACTTAGAGGATGGGAGAACACACAATTTAGCTTCTTTGGGGTTAGCCCTCCTAATGTATTCTGCAGAGCAATTTCTTTTCAGGGCCTCACTGCAGTGCTCCTATTATGATAATGGGAATTTATGCACACGAGTATTTGTGATCACATCACAGAGCAGTTGGGGGAAGAAATACGGGGGAGGGGAAATTAGCATTGACAAAATAGGAAAGAAGGTTTTAAAAATCCTTCTAAATTCTCAGTCTATTACTCATTCTTTCTCCACACACAGCAATATACACAGTTGCACAATGAATTGTCTTTTTTGGGCTAAACGCTTCTTTAGCAGTCGAGAAAAGCACTTATGAGTGAAAAGCAGCATAATGCAAAGAGAGCTTGCTTGCATGGATGTCTGGATGAGAAGGTCCCTGCCCTTGAGATTGGAAAGCACAGCCCAGAGTTCTCTGGTCATGTTCACTTTGCTTACTCAAGAGCAGACAATGACAGGCAGAGACTTGGGGTGGGGGAGGGGATGAACCAATGTCCCTCTGATTCTGGGTCTCTCTGCTAGAATTGCTGTCAGCCTGGTAAGCTGACAGGAAGTCAGCATGGGTCCAGTAGACATGGGGTAAAAATGAAAAGCGGGCCAAGCTCTGTGTGTGTGTACTCTGGTCCTCTTTTCCTTCCGTCTTATTCCATCTTTCTATACAAAATCCAGACCTTTCAGGGAGTAGATGAGTTTTCCTGTCATGGGCAAAACAGTATCAGCACTCAAAGTCATTTAAAAGGAGGTTCGTTTTCAGTCTGTTTTTTCATCCAAGTCGTACTCAATTGTCTGTGGTGGTTTCAGGACCGTTTACAGCATGTTTCAGTATCAGTACACATAGCAGATCACTCCAAATATGAATGCCTGGGGGGAGATTATAGCAAAGTCGCAGCTTGGGTACATTATTGAAAATAAAGCCTACTGAAGTCATTGAATGAAAATATCTGTGCACCAAAGTTTATGGGCACAAGTCAGCTGTCATAAGGTAGTCTAAGGGAGACATAATATCCTAGTGAATTTTCTGGTGGAAGGAAGACTAACTTACTCTCTCTCTTAATTGGTATTCTGCAACGGAATGGAGACCTGCTTATTGCTGACCAGCTCACATGTTCCTCATGTGTCTCCAGATTGTTAACTCCACAATGTAGGTTATAAATTGCTGAGTTATTCTAAGGATGGCCAACATCAGCAATGGATATTATTCTTATAAAGAACACATGAAAATCAAATACATGTGAAAAATGCATGTTTTCACAGTTTACTGTTAAATATGCTGACATTTAGGTTATAACTCAGATTCTAATCTATTCCAGCTGATATATTATTAAGATGTCAGTGGTTGCCATATGCATACAATATACAGAATATCATTGAATTTTTTCCCATTTTAATACTTTTCCATAATTATTTTCTTATAAATGGTAAAACAAAAATTTAGATATCATTAGTAAAGGCTAATCTTATGATAGAAAAATTCTGTATTCTAAGTATGAATTGATTTTGAAATTGAATTTTAAAATTATGATAGAATCTACAGTTTTCATACAGCAACAATATATAGGCACAAAATAAAAATAAAACTACTTCAACCATAGTAGTACCATATTAATTTTTTTCCTTTTAGGGAAATTATGACTATACTGCAAAAGGCAAAGTTTGTACACTATGATAATTTAGGGTCTGTTTAGTATTTTCATGATCAGGAACAATAACTGATGTTGAACTGCTGAGAACTCACAAATACACGAGCATTTTACATATGTCATAAGAATAAGATCTAAGTTTTTAGCTGGAATTACTTCAGAAATACAAAATATGGCATGTTCACATGGTTTTAATACCTTTTTAACTTAATAAAATTTCTTTACGTTCCTGGAGAAAAGATTCTTTTATTTATCTCACCTAAAGGAAATCATAATATTCTATATTTGAAGAAGAAATTAAAAAGATTGTTTTTTATCAGAAGAAATTACTGAAAACTGTACATAAATCCTCAGACAAAACGGATTTATTAAAGAAAGCTTAAAGTAATGAAAGGAAAACTACAAAACAGAACAAAAATGATCTTTTATAGTTCAATCAATTCAACAGAGAATTGCACATGTACTGTGTTCTGTATCAAAATCAAAAAAGAAGGGACCCATAAATGAGAGTGTCACCATAAAACAAGTAATTCAGTAGTCCTGGACTGCTGTGCATTTAATAGACTCTTAGAGGTGGATATGATCTTCTGTGTACCCTCTAGGGTGCCTACCAAGCTTCAATAGAAAGCTCTAAACCCATGGTCATACAGAGACTTGGTTAAACTCAGTGAATCACAAAATGAAAACATAACAATGTCACAAAGAAATTTGTAGGGGACGAGGCAGCCAAAAGGGATAGGAGAGTATTAAGAGTAGAAGAAAGAAGAGAGCAATTAAGATGCATTGACATTTTTAATGATTAATTTTCATAAAAAAGTCATGGCGACATTGTCTTAAGTATTTCAGGGAAATTTTGGTAATGACTTTTAGGCGATACAGATTCCTCATTCAATTGACTGTCTTACATTGTTCTCACAGTCGCCCTTCTCTGTGGAGAGAGAAACATCAGAATATGAGACCAATTAAGAACTAAAACTTGAATGGGACATCCCCTTTGCTGCATATTTGCTCCATGTCACAAGGAAATTAAGCAAAGAAATGAGCAATGCTTTGTTTCCACTGTGATGTGGGATTCCCCTCTGTATACTGTGAATATGTTTTATTACCATTGGTTAATAAAGAAGTGCTTTGGCCTATGAAAGAACATAATAAAGCTAGGAGAGAAAACTAAACTGAATGCTGGGAGAAGGAAGGTGGAGTCAAGGAGATGCCACACAGCTACCAAAGGAGAAAGATGTCTCCTGACAGGTAGACCGCAGCCTTGTGGTGATACATAGATTAACAGAAATGGGTTTATTTAAGATATGAGAGTAGCTAGAAATACATCTGAGTCATCAACCAAAGAGTATTGTAATGAATATAGTTTCTGTTTGATTATTTGAGTCTGGGTTGCCAGGAAACCAAAGCACCATCTCTGCTTACACCACTGGGCCTATGGAGACTTGAATGATGCTCTCAGGTGAGCTCTCACACCACTGATGCAATCTTCAAGTGTTGGTGAAGAAAAAAAAGAACAAATGTAAATAAAAAAGAACCCCAGAATTTTCAGAGTAAAACAATATCCTTCCAAAATTTTACTTTAAATAAAATACTCCATTTCTTCTCATTAAAAAATAGTACCCAAGTCTTTGCTTTGTACCTGTGCAGAGGGGAGAATAAAATAAGGATTTTCAATTTACTATTTTCTTCCTAATAAAGGCAGCCTCCAGCCTACAAATGTTAATACATCCATTTGTTAGGTGCTCATGTGGGATCTGAAATGCCTTTCTTCAAAGAATCAATGCTGTAAATCATTGTTTGATTTTTAAGGCTGGCCCTTATAAGCCTATCTAAAGAATAATGTTTCTCAGCAACATGCCTGTAGACTGTTTGGACTAGAAATGGTGATGTCTGAAGCTGAGCCCTAGGATGAGAAACAATTCTGAGTATGAAGAGGGAAGGAGCAAGGGGCATTTCCACCTTTATTCCTGGGTATAATTTAGCCTCAGATATGTAGCCACACATTTTTCATTCAAAAATGCCTCACAATTTCCAACAATGATGCTTTTTTATCCTAATGAAAAATAAAATTTAAAAAATGAAAGACTTTTTTTCTTCAGAATATCTTAAAAGCCAGTGGGTCTGAATGCCATGGACTCCCAGCATTTTTAGGGAAGGGTGACTGTTTCTTGTTTTTAAATTAAAAACTCAACTAGAGGAAGAAGATTCCAAAAGGCTGTTACAATTGTCAAAAAGAGAGACAAAATAGAGTTGAGCCAAATAAAAACACGGAGAAAAAACTTACATTAGAGAAAACATTAAAACATGGGCCTTTGGCAGGAAAGAAGGGGGTGCTGGGTGGTGAGAGGCAAAACCATTAAGAATAGGTTTAGATTAAGATCTTAGCAAGGAAACAATCAGAAAAGAAGAAGAAGAGCTTCTTTTTCTGGATGCTCTTGCTGTGTGCAGCTTCCCACTTTTCTACAGCTTAGACTTCACAGAGTCCCTAAAAGGCAGTAAAGTTTTAACACTGTGATCTTGAGAGTCACACAGTGTGTTGAATTGGGGGTATTACTGAGGACCTATAAATATGCTGGGTTCTGATATGGATATAAATAATTTGCATTGGTATGGATCTTGGTTTATTGATACAAATTTAAGGTCAGTCTTGTTGTGTGTATATTTCTGCTCTTGATTAACGTATTGTGATTGTCTAGTTCAGTTAAAAATGTAACGTATAATTAAAAAATAGGTTAATAGATAATCATCTATAATAGTCAAGCTTGTAGTCATGTTAGTTAGATTTTTGAGATTAAATAGAGATATATTTCAGTTAGATATTCTTCAAATCTTTCAGAAACTTTCAGAATATGACATTTAAATGTTTTAAAACTTTAGGACTTTTCATGACAGTGAGACACATCTACTTCTGGCAGTACCAATTACTTCAAGAGGAAGATGAGCATCAAATAAGTTTCTTATGGAGTTTCTTAGATGAACTGGACATGCAGAATACATAGAGAAATGACTGCTGAACTTGTCTAAAGGTGAGACAATACTCGGGGTTCCTGCTTCATGAAAGAGTCTGTGAGACATTCTGCAGATAAAGAAGAAAGTGACTGGCAAACTGCAAATATAGGCAGACCTGTCTTTGAAATTCCCTGCTTCATGGAAAAGTTTGTTGGATACTATGGGCTTGTGGTCTGAAGATGGATGCCCCAACGATACAGAACAACTTTGGGTTACTGTCCAGGCAGTGAGATGTCTCTGTCATTTCTAGAGTTTTGGAAGTTGCTTACAATGCACTTTATGTTAACTTAGTTAATATTATATCCTTCTGGAGTTTTTGATGGAGTTGAAGCATTTATAGCTATAGTTATAGTTTTCCTTAGTTATGATAAAAGATAAAGTAGATATAAATATTGTAACTGTAATTCTTGCTTGATACCTGTTTTGTTATATTGATTTTTCTATGTTAAAGTTAAAACCTTCCTTTTTTATTTAAACAGAGAAGAGGAAATATGTGGGAGGTTTTTCTGTCCATGTGTTGTTTTTATTGGTTAATAAGTAAATAAACTGCCTTGGCCTGTTTTTAGGACAGAACTTAGGTAGGCAGGGAAAACTGAACTGAATGCTGGGAGAAGGAAGGCAGAAAGGGAGACACCATGGAGCCACCACCGGAGATAGACATGCTAAAATTTTGCTGGTAGGCCACGACTTCATGGTAATATACAGATTAATAGAAATGGGTTAAATTAAAATATAAGAGTTAGCCAATAAGAAATAAGAGCTAATGGGTCAAGCAGTGTTTTAATTAATACAGTTTCTGTGTGATTATTCCAGGGCTTAGAAGTCCTTCTCCAACACGGTTCTACACTACCATTGTTTTTCCTGCTTTTCATTTTCTCTTCATATAACAATTGTAAAAGAAGATGTTGCTTCTTACAGATGTAGATAAGGTCAGAAGACACAGTGTGCAACTTAACTCCCCCCTAAAGAATAATGGATGGTTTAGTGGTCCAAGATAAGAACCCTCTGAGTGTTCCACTGATGTACGTATCCTTGTCTTCATGACAGTCTAGGCCTTCAACAGAGTTTTCCAACTCTCCAGACTTGACATGAGTAAGACTTAACGACAGCTGGCTATACAAGGGAATTCACAATGAATGCTGGTATTCAGTGGTCTATCAGCACAAAAGTACTGCACCAAAACAGTACAACCTTTCTACATAATGGATCTGTGCAAATTAAGGGCAGAAGCCACACTGCCAAGCTCCATTTGTATTTCTGTTAAGAACTGGTGCAAATATGGGTAATAACAACAATAATAGAAGAGTTTATGGTTTCTTCACTTCCTCCCTTCCTACTACCAGATAGAGACAAGGAAGCACCAGGCAGAGCAGTTCATCATTTGGCAGTGATAAACATGTTGATTTTAAAAGAAATGTTTGTAGTAGGGTATTTAGAGCTGGGTGTGGTGGCACAAGCCTTTAATTCCATCACTTGGGTGGTAGAGTGGATCTGTGTGAGTCCAAGTCCAGCTTGGTCTACAAAGTTAATTCCAACACAACCAAGCCTGTTACACATAGAAACTTTGCCTCAAAAAAGGGGGGGTGGCAATTTAGTTCCCACAAATTCTAAATACTGGAGTTGTCTTTCCATGAGGCGAATATTTTCATTGGTTTCATCTTTTGCCTGGAGTGGAATGATGCTGAGGATCAGACACGGCATTTTGAAATATTAAGGGACATAGTGTGATGAAAACTGTCTATAGGAAAATGCGTATGCGAGGTCTGGCCCAGCTAGTAATGGAAATGATGCCACTGGAAATGACTATTAAAATGGTGTCACTTTGAATTACCATATTGAGGAGTGGTTTTGTGGAGAAACGAAGCTTTGCATCAAGGGCTGTAATTAGCTTTCGGGAAAATACATTTGTTTTTTGCTTTTAAAAACACTCGGCTCAAAACACAAAGAATAGCATATCTTCTAGAGTAGATGACTTCATGAATGTAGTCTCTATATAGTTGTATGTTTTTATGTGATGTATTTACGTGTTAGTCTGGAGGTCCGTGTTAAAAGTGTAGTTTCTTCAGTCATCTGGAGGAGCTGTTACACAGCTTCTAATCTTCACGCCATGAAGGCAGGAGCTTTGTTGTCATTGTGTCACAACTCATGAGAAAACCTGGGAAAGCTCAAGAGTATATGGGCAGTATGTGCAGAAAGTCAGCCTTAGGCAGTTATACGGAATTTTGCTTCACGTTCCAGGACATTGCAAAGCACCCATTAACAATCAACCATTCCTTTCCTATAAATGACATCCCAGCTCAATTCCCTAAACATTTTTTCCCTTATGTTTCCAAAAAGTATCTTGTTTCACCTCATTTTAGGATATTTTTGGATACAGACCCCAATGTTTGTAATTACAGCAACAAATCAAATTACTTTTTTTTATAACTCTCTCAAATCAACACTTCACCTCCTACAATGTTACAAGAAACCTTACATAGTAAATGTTACGATGTAAAAACAGCCAGGCAGAGCACCATAGGACTCTCATGTTGGAAGTTTATTGAGAAAAAAAAGGAGAAAGGGGTGGACTGGAATGGAGAGGTGCAAAAGCCTGCTTCTTTTTTTTAATTTATAAAAGTTTATTAATTTATAAAAGTTTCCATTTCCGCCCCTCCTCCCAACACCCTCCCACTCCCCCCACTCCCTCTCCTCCTCCCTCTCCATCCCTAAGACCAGTCAGGGTTTCCTGCCCTGTGGAAAATTCAAGTTCCTCCCCGCTCCCTTCAGGTCCAGGAAGGTGAGCATCCAAACAGACAGGATCCCAAAAATCCAGTATACGCAGAGGAAACAAGTCCCAGTGTCATTGTCAATGGCTTTTCAGAAAGACCCTGTGCCAGCCACATTCAGAGAATCCGGCCACATTCAGAGAATCTGGTTGGATCACGAGCTTGTTCAGTCCCAGTCCAACTGGCCTTGGTGAATTCTCATTAGATCAATCCCCTTGTATCAGTGGGTGAACGCACTCCTCACGGTCCTGCCTTTCTTGTTCATGTTCTCCCTCCTTCTGCTCCTCATTTAGACCTTGGGGGCTCAGTCCAGGGCTCCAATGTGGGTCTCTGTCTCAATCTCCATCCATCAACGGGTGAAGGTTCCCTCTGATCTTGCCTTCTTTGCTCACATTCTCTTTCCTTCTGTTTCTCGTTTGGACCTAGGGAGTTAAGTCCAGTGTTCCAATGTGGGTCTCTATCTCTATCTCCATCCATCGCCAGATGGTTCTTCAGAGGAGCAGCAGGAAAGAGAAGGGTAAACAGAAGGGTTTGCTTTTAAAGGGTATGCACAGAGAGACCAAGCAGCATCATAGCACATACACATAGAATACACAGTGACTTAGCAGTTGTAGGACCCTGGGCTGGTCAGGTATTTGCCTGAATGCTGACAAAGCATGTACACAGGGAATGTTCTTAGCGGTTGGGGCTGAGGACTCTGGGGACAGGTTAGTGTGATACCTGAAATACTAGCAAGCCTACGAGCATTGTGGTTGGTCTGTTTTCCCCTAGGTACCCAACAACAGGCAAGCATAGTGTCTGAGTATTAATAGTACATACTTATAAAATTGGTTTATATAAATAGTCTATATTTTGGCAAACTAGTTTTGAATTTGCCTTCTATTATTTCTTGATGTTTTTGTTAAAATACATTCTGTCACACAAAGAATGATGAGGTGAATATCAAGCAATAAATAAAAACACCTGTGCTTTTTTAGTTGATAGGCTTAGACAGAACCTAACCCATAAGTTAGAAAATAATTTTTTGGCCCATGTTACTTCTAACTGTAGAACACATGTTGTAAGTTCTTAAACATTACATAATAGTGAAGAATTCATTACTAAATAATAAATACCTCAAGGAGTCCAAAAATTTTCAAATTACTTCACTTGGATCACATATCTATGATTATAGGAAACAAAGGTGCATAACAGCAATTAATTGAAGATTTTGTAAGAGAATGAAGTATATAAAGTTTTCAAATACAAGCAACTTTTGTTGACTACAAAATTATTTAACAGCATGACAGAATCATCAAGATAGATCACTTTGGGTAGTCCCTAATTACAGGGGAAGGCCAGTTCAGGCATCCTCTCCGCTATTGCTAGAAATTTTAGCTGGGGTCCTCTGAATGCCTGTGGCAGTTATGTGACTTGATCTGTTGGGAGTGCTCGTAGGAGTGGGACCAGGACTTATCCTGGTTACATGAACTGGCTTTTTGGATTTGTTCCTTATGCTGAGATACCTTTCTCAGCCTTGATATGGGGGAGGGACTTGGTCCTGCCTCACCTTGGTATGCTAGACTTTATTGACTCCCTCAAGGGAGGCTTTATGCCCTCTGAGGAGTGGATTGGGGATGGGAAGAGGGAGGTGGGAGACTGGAGAAGGAGAGGGTGGGGAAAGTGGAGTTGATACATAAAATGAAATAAATTAAATAAAAAAAATATTAGCTTAAAAAAAGATGGCTCACTTCACAAGGACTCTTGTTTTCAAGTCTAAAGACCTGAGTTTAATGCTAGGACCACACAAAGTAGAAGGTGAGAATGGTCTCCTGAAAGGTGTATTTGGACCTGTACACAAATACAACAACAAACATGAGTGAAGGATATCACTTTATTGTGAGTCAGCAATGAACATAGCTAATTTATTACTGTTCTGGAAAAATACACACAGTAGAAAATAAACCTTCAAGATCTATCACTTTGACTACTTCAGAACTCTGTATTACAGTCAATTGACAGGGCACAGAGGTGAGAAATTAATTATAGGATGACAGTGCAAAATGGCTAGAGGTAGGGCACTTATGAGAAGCAGCACAGGAACTGTGGGGATGCGCAGTCACGCTGCTCAGACAGGAGAGCAGTTAAAAGGTGATCACCAGCAACACATCTGGAAAATGGCATACTGGTTTTGAAATAATTGGTAATTTTTTTTAACTAAGAAAACATTTTTAGTAAAAAGCATTTGCTCTCATTTAGACCTGGGTGTTCAGGCATACAGTCTCAACTACTCAAGAGGCCTGGACAGGAAGATTGTAAATCTTACCTGGGCTATAAGGTGTGCTCGGGGCCACCCTAGGCAATATATTAGAATTATGTCTCAAAAATAAAAGCACAAAGATGGGAGGAATCTATTCTGTGATAGAGTATGTGACTAGCCCATGTAAAACCCTGAACTGAATTCCTAGTATTATACACTTAAACACACACATACACATGCAGGAACATGTTAATAAGCCCAATGAGACCATACAAAGCTTCAGATAATTTGTATGACATTCTCACTATGTTGGGTGGGTGAGACTCTGGGATGAAAAGGGCCATTCTTATCAACATTAAATAATCTTCAAATCTTTGTTTTGAATAAAGAAGTCTAAATTTTGCTCTTTCCAAGGCAGCTTTTTTTTTTTTTTGAGATCTCAAGTGCCCTTAATAATCTAAAAATAACATGAAATAGTAGGCTTGGATTCCTGGATTCCACCCTTTAAAATGTCTGTATCACTTAACTTTTGTTAACTTGGATTATTCAATGTTAATCTAATAGTTAAAGCACTATGGTACCGTCAAGGACAATGTTGCCCTCCTTTCTGACTTATCTTTTCTTTTTAAGAATAAATTCCAATGGAAAAAGGAGAAATTCTAGTGATGGTCACTTGCTCATTTCTATTTTCTTCTTTTTTTTTTAATTGAACACCAATTCTTCTCTCTTACCCATCCAGACTAGTCTCCATACCCTTCACTTCTTCCAGACCCATCCCCCACCTCCCCTTTTCCAAAGATCCACCCCTCTTCGATTTCCTTTTCTGAAAAGTGCCCTCCTCCGAGAGATGACAGCCAAACAGAACAAAACAAGATACAGCAAGATAAGGCAAAGCCCTCTTATTAAGGCTGAACGAGGCAACCCAATAAGATGAACTGAGTTCTAAGGGCAGGCAAAAGCGAGACACACCCACTCCTAATATTAGGAGTTCCATAAAAACACCAAGCTAATGTCAGAGCCTAATTAGCAGTTTTTATCCCAGTCTGCTATTACAATTGCCTGAAACTTGGCTGAGACCCACTGCCAACCCCTCACAAAGGTTGATATGAAAGACAAGCGCTCCACACCCTTATGATTGGTTAGCCCAGAGCCGGTCTGAACCTCGAAACCACAGAACTCCCCGACAGGCTGAAGGTGTCACCATGTAAAGACCCAAATGCTTCTCCCCATATTACATTATGATTGGATGGGACTCAGGAACTGTCTCTTTGTGGTTTTTCCTTTCAGACTTGCTGCTAGCTCCTGTCTCAGGACCGGGACACTGTTTGAAGCCGGAAGAGTGCTGCTTCCCTTATATCAGTTTGTCTAAATAAAGTTTTAGCTTGCTCAAACTCAGTCTTTTGTGGTGGATTATTCCTGGATTCTTGGACCCTAAAATTAACAGTCATAACATTCACAGAGGACCTGGTACAGACCGAAGTAGATGCTGTGCTTGCTGTTTCAATCTCTGGGAGCCTATGTGAGCCTTGCTTAGTTGATTGGGTGGGCCATGTTCTCCTGGTTTCAAAGTTCTATGTGAAGTGTCTTGAATGCCTTCCTTCCTTACAGCTGGAAAATATCTACAATAGTAATTTTATACAACATTTGGTATGAATGTCTCGAGATGTCCATTAGCCATTCATTGGTAGTGGAGATGAGACAAGAATTAACCTGGATTCTTAAGAATGTTGAGTATAGAATATTTGAGAGAGAATATCTTAATCATATATATGAGGCATCGGTGGATTTTTTTCCTTCTGCAATTTTTAATTAGTGTACATGAAAAATTTATGATAACAATTCTCATAATTTCCAATAAATGAATATTACCCACTCCCTAGTGTGACTTCTCCATTCATTAAAATATGATGATGCTTGTGAAATCTCATATACTTTCCTGACCATGGATTCATTAAAGTCTGTAGGATGACCTGAAGATTTGGGGATGTGACCACTGTAGCTAGGAGAAAGTTTAAAATAATCCCTTCAATTTATTTATCTTTATAAGCAATAAAATTCATTGACATCAAACAAGAATTTAACATGAGTTTGATTCTTTTACAAACAACACTATCTTTTCATCCCATTTCCGTTGTTTATTTAATTTTATTTAATATTGGTTTATGCAATATGAAATTTTCACTTTTTTTTCCAGATGAAAATGATACTTATCTCACTTCTAAGCAGTCATTGTATACCCTGTTCAAAGGGAAATTATCTATGTCATGTTTTCAACTCATGCTTGTGTTAAAATTTTATGTAAACCTTATGACGGGAAGCTCATAAGTGTCAATCAAGCTGCTCACTATTTTACTACCTTCTCAAAACTCCAGCTCCAAAGATTTCTTAATTTAGTGTAATGTACAGTCTTACTTCTCACCACTCCCAGTTTTGATACTCTGTATGTGAAATAAAATTTAAAGTTTTAATGCATATTAAGCACAAAAGAAGCTGTTATCAGACATATTTGTTGTCTTGCTTGGGTTTGGAGTGGGCTCTGAGGCTGTAAACAGCATCTCTTAGTACCTGTTCTGTGGATGTCATAATCGACTCTTCCAGCAGAAGGCTGTATTTCAGTGTTCTACATTCACACCTCTCTGACTTCTTCTCATCAAAGGAGGTAGTATCTTTAATTTTTGTAAGGGACTTTCATTATTAGTGCTTATTTCATATTTCAATTAATTTGGGGTTTTAATTTTCACTACCTGTCACCCCATGTTTTGTCATGATCTTTCAGTTTGGTACTGTTTTAATTATTATCCCAGGGACTCATATTTCTCATTTATTTCCTGAGTTCATTAGTTACATTCAGAGAGTGAATATCAAATTTCAAGGGTAAATGTGAGGAGCAGATTGCCTTCACACATTGGTAATGTGGAAGGTTTATAAATAAATTTTAAAACTATGATTTCCATTAATGTGTTCAAATTTAAATGGTATAATTATTGAAATTTACATTAGCAAAGCATTTAGAAAACATATGGCATACATAAATAATTACTAATAATATCTACTATCAGTTTCATCTTACACAAAACATTTTAGGTGAGAATATATTTTTTTTTAAATCACCAAAGTTGCTTTCTTATATTAAAAGTTAATTTAGTCATGAAATACTACTGAATTTTGTTTAGGAATAAGAACATTTAAATAAACAAGCATACTTGTTATTGTAAAATAGTAAGTACAAGATTTTATAGTTAAGAGCTGAATTTAAATTTCACTTAATTGTCATTGCATTGTATCTACTTTTCCATATACTTGGTTCATATATTTATAAAAATTAAAAATAAAAAAACTAGTATCGATGGTCTCTAGAAAAAAGAATATCACTTTAAATCATATATAGAAACAGCTCAGATATATGTACATTCTACATACAAAGACATCAATTAATGAGTATGAATTTGATTACTTAACACTTACTCCTCAGGCTGTTTTTACTAGTAGCTAATTGGAAAACCACTAGCATGACAAGATGGTTTACCTTGACTAAGAAGTAATTGGCATGTTGATGTTCCCTATGCATGAGGTTCTCCAAAACACAATTCCACGATACTGGCTTATAAACAAAAGTAATACTTTGATTCATGTTATTTCTTTTGCATAAAGAATAAGGAGAAACTATGCTGGATTTTCTGGATATATTTGTTGGGCTTTCTAGAATTTTCTTAGCATGACACATCTTTCATTTTCACTAGGCACTGTGAGAAGTGAGCTTTTCAGGGGATTTTTACCATGCCTGGTGATTAGACTTTTGCACACACTAGAACCTGCTCTTCTAGTTGTCCTCGTTAGTTTGTCCTCAGTGGTTCCCATACTTCTGCCACTGGAGTTGGAGCTGAACTCTGCTTCCGCCCTTGTCTCACCATCCTGGGCAAGTGGTACCACAGAGCTGAAAAAATTACTGAAAGTCATGTCTTTGTATATGTTTGCAGAAATTTAACTCCTCACAAGAATAATTTCTCAACACAGAGACAGACAGACAGACACACACACACACCCCTCAAACTCATATTCTTCTAACTCAGCTTTCCATTAGCTAGAGCTCAATATTTATTCTTTTTGAGAATTCTATATGTAAGCACCTGGTGTGGGAGAATTGTCTGTATTTTGTCAATCATGTTTTAAATAAATGCTGATTGGCCAGGCAGGAAGTATAGGCTGGAAAACCAGACAGGAAGTAGAGGTGATGCAATGAGAACAGGACAATTCTGGGAAGGAGGAAGCCCATTCTCCCCACTGCTGCCCAGATCACCAAAGCAAGAGGATGTGATCTGTCCCACTGAAAAAGGTACTGAGCCACATGGCTAAAATAGATCATAATAATGGGTTAATTTAAGCCATAAAAGCTAGTAAGAAGCCTGAGCTAATGGGCCAATCAGCTTATAACTTATGGAGACCTCTGTGTGATTTTCTTTGGGGCTAAACAGCTGTGGGAACCAGTCAGGACAGAAAACACAAACAAGCAAGCCCGGACTTCATGTTACAAGCATCGGATTACATATTTTCCATCTCTATTTTCCCATTTAATTCTTTCCATGTACCTTTTGCCATTCTCTCTGTTTCATGACCTCTTCTTCCTTGATTATTATTATTGTATGAATATATAGGCATACAATATATACATATATGTATATACATATAAGCCTTATATAGATATACAATATATGCAACATATATATGTGTGTTGTTATGTGTGTATGTTTGTATAATCTATTGAGTATCCATTTAGTGTTGCTTGTATCTCCATGTGTTTATGGTTGTCCATTTGGGATAAGTTAACTTATCAGGAAGCTCATCCCTGGTGAATACAGATTCTTCTTCTCTTAGTCACTATGGATTAATAATAACTAATCTAGGAGTAAGATCTTATGAAATTTTACCATGCATGTCCACTTGTCTTATGATTATTTTGATCTTGTTTTGATAACCATGCTGTTGGCATTTCAATGGTATAGTTTCTCTATCATCTCTAAAAGACATTGTCTCACAGCAAGACTCTTGGTTCTCTGGCTCTTGAAATCATTCTTACCCCTCTTCCACCATGTTTTCTGAGCTTTGAGTGTAGGGATTTTGTTATAGATGTATCATTGTACACTCTATGGTCACTTTTTGTCTGCATTATCACCAGTTGTGAATCTCTGTCATGAAGTTGCAAGCAGAAGGTTCTTTCATATTGAGTGTGGGCTTAAGCTTTTTATGGTCACTCTTCCAATCCAATAAAAAGAGTGATAGAGAGGCAGTCAATAGAAAAAGACAGAACACTTGACTTTTGTCTTTATTAGGGTTATTATTGTAACGATGAAACACTGTGACCAAAATCCAAGTTGGGAAGGAAAGGCTTACACTTCCACTTTACTGTTCATCACCAAAGAAATTCAGGACAGGAACTCAAGAAGGGCAGGAAACTGCAGGCGATGTTGAATTCCCCTCTGTATGCTGTGAATATTATTAGCTAATAAAGAAAGTGCCTTGGGCCTGAGCAGGGAATATAGATAGGCAGGGAAAACTAAACTGAATTCTAGGAGAAAGAAGACAGAGTGAGAGAGAAGCCATGTAACTCCACTGGAGCCAGACAGAAATTTATCCAGTAAGCCACTGCCACGTGTCAACACACTGATTAATGGAGATGGGTTAAATTAAGATGTAAGAGTTAGCAAATAAAAAGCTATAGCTAATGGGCCAAGCAGTGATTTAAATAACATAGTTCTTGTATGATTATTTCTGGAGTCTGGGTGACCAGGAAACAACAAGTGCCCTCTCCCACAACAAGCAAGGAGGAGCTGATGCAGAGGCCATGAAGGGGTGTTGCTTACTGGCTTGATTCTCAACACTTGTTCAGCCTTGTTTCTTATAGAAGCCATGACCACCAGCCCAGGAAAGGCCTCACCTACAGTGGGTTTAGCCCTCCCTTATTGATCACTAATTGAGAAAATGACTTACAGCTGGATCTCATGAGTGAATTTCCTCAACTGAGTGTCCTTCCTCTGATGACTCTAACTTAGGTTGGGATGTCACAAAACCAGCCAATACAACTGTCATCAAAATAAGTATAGAGAATCTGTAAACCAGTCTCTTTGTTCATTCAATTGTCAGTTGTCTTTAAGGGCCTTAGATAATGAGGGCCAAGCAAGGGGGGAACTAGCCTTATGAACTTCTTTTTAAAATTTATGGTAAATTTGTTCTTGAAGCTGAAGGACAGGTTGGGCAGAATCTTGAAACATAAACAAAAAGAACACTGAATAGACTAGAACGGAGGAAATACAATTGAGAAATGCAATTTCTCAATTACAGTTATAAAGACTTATTAATCTATATAGGGGATGTCTATTTATGGAAAGAAGAAAGGAATGGAAGAAGAAAGGGAAGAAAGAAAGGAGGGAGGAAATTTTACAATGACCCTGGACTCCAAACAGAACCATTATAAAAGTAAGTAGATTTTCCAAAGGGTAGGCCTAGGACTTTTTGAGAAAAATATGGGACCATATTGGAAATAAAGAAGTTCCTCTGAAACAGACACATAAAAGCTACATAATTATATATTTAGCCTGAATCCCAAGAGAATCAAGAAACTCAAGATTTATTTTAGAAAGATGTATGCATATAGGCAACAGATAACCCTAGGAGTCACACACACTCTCCCAAACTGATTCCACTGTAGCCCCTTCAGAGAGCACTCAATACAAGCCTGATACACAAGACCAAGTATTAAAAATGAAAACCTTGTTTCGTCTGCATGTACTGGCTTTTTGGGATCCTAGTCTGTTTGGATGCTCACCTTCCTAGACCTGGAGGGAGGGGGGAGGAACTTGAACTTCCCACAGGGCAGGAAACCCTGACTGCTCTTAGAACTGGAGAGGGAGGAGGAGTGGGAGTGGGGGGAGTGGGATGGTATTGGGAGGATGGGAGGAAGTGGAAATTTTTATAAATTAATAAAAAAAATGGAAACATATGAAAAGATTGGGAATTGTGATCAAGATGAGAATTTGAAATAAATATACAAGAAAAGAACTTTTCACATAGAAACGAGACATTAAAAGTGATCTCTTTTTTTGTGACAGTGGATTGAGACCAGAGTAGAAGTTAGTAAAATGTTGAAAAAAAAAAACATTGACTGAAATTGAGCAGAAGCAAATAAAGAAATTGTTAGAAAAACACTAGTTTTCTGAGGAGATTTATTTTTATTTTTATGTTTTTAGTGTGGGAAAACGGATCATGTTTTCAGAGTCCAGATACAAAGTCATTACACAGGAGGTCTTAAAATTCAATAGTAAACAGTAGCAGATTTTCTAGCAAACATCCACTTACCTCCATCTTCCTTCTGTTTGTTCATGTACTGCACCCCTTCTCTATGTATAGGCAGATCTTCTCATGAATATGTAATTGTGATTAGATCACTTCTGACTATTAATTCCCACTGGAGAATTTGAGTTCTTGTTAGGCTTCTATTGATGCTTTGGGAAGAAAACAGGGCTTGTAACAAGGAAGAAACTGAAAAGAAGCGGGGAATAGAAAAGAGGGTTCTGTCTTGCTAGAGAAGGTGACTCTTCATGAAGCTTTGAAATTAAAATAAAAGGGTTAGAGCTATAGCCTAGTCAGTAAAGTCATAAGCCTGAAGAACCAACTTTGATCACTAGCACCCATGTAAAAATCTGGGCGTGGTGTTTAGTGTTTGCAATCACAGCACCTGGAGGTAGGCAGATTCAAGAGGTCTTTTGGCCAGTCCCTAGCCTAATCAGTGATCCTCAGGTCCCATTGAAAGAGGCTGACTCAAGAATCATGGTTTGATTTTCCTTGAAGAACAACACCCGAGGTTGCCTTCTAGCTACCAAATATACATGGATTCAAATGGATGTTCATCTACAGACACATCCATTAGCAACATGCATACACACACACACACACACACACACACACACATACACACACATGCATGCACACAAGCAGGCATACATGGGACAGGTGAGGAAAAAGAAAGGGAGAGAGGAAGGAAGGGAGGAAAACGGAAAGAAAGAATTGCAATAAAATTGTGACAAGAGTCTTAAACAAGAAATTTAATTAATATTATTCTGACTGTTTTCTGACTTACTATGTTTGGCAGCACAGACTAGCTATGCAAGAAAGGTGTTGTTTCATTTTAATATTTTCCAGACACTTCTGGTGGTCTGTTCCTTTTTAACCATTCTTTTTCATTCCAGGGGGTGCACTCTTCTGTGGGGAAAATGTACAGCAAGTGGAAGTAGTGAATAAAAATATCAACCTAAAATGCTTCAAAGGACTGAGACCTGTGAGTGTTTGGCTTGCCCTAAGTTTCTCCAAGCACCTTGTAGCAGGCACAACAGAAATTATAACATGTTTATTCTGTTTCACAATCAAGGGCTACTTGTTATGTTCGGGGAAGATCTTTCTTACGTGAAAGCTGTGTGTTAGGCACACATTAAATGAGGAAGGTAACTGGGATAAGAGTCCACTTGTCATTAATACTTTAACCACCTCCCCAAAAAGAGAGGAAATAGATGAAGCACAGCTGATTGTGAATCAATAGTGTTATCTTCATTTGCAAAGGACAGCACATTAGAACGAGGTGATTTACAGTTTCTATTCCTGTTGAATAAACAATACAGGTTGCTAATCATCATCACTCCCTAAATATATTTTCCAAAGGTGAACAAAAGGAGTGGGTAATTTGACGCTTCTTAATTAAGCTTGCAATATTTTTATACATTCACAAGCATTTGTGTATGAAAGCTAAATGTGTATAGATTTCTGATGGAAAGGTTTCCACCCCTCCCCATCAGCTGCGAATGATTTTGGATTGTAAATTATATGCTGTCCTCTACATTGCCTTGTAAGTGACCTTAACCTTAACCTTGACACAGCAGTATTTCTAAGAGGAAATAATAATTAATTCTCAATGTTAGATCAACTCAGGCTCATAGGGATTCTCAGCTATAACTCTGTATCTCTTGCCAAGAAAACTAGGCCTGTATATTTAGATAAATGATGAATGGATAGAAGAGGATAGAGAAAAAATAAACGTATAAACAGAATTAGAGTACAGACAGATTGGTTTAGGATGGATGTATGGCAAGGATTAAATAAACAGCTAATATATGGTAAACAATGGGAAAAGTTTTTCTGACTTTATACAGATGACTAGTGTTATTAAACCATTTTCAGCCCCCCTTTTTCTTTCTCTCCTTCCTCTCCATCAACATTCTACCTTTTTCTCAGCTTCTTTCTTTTTGTCCCTTTTCTCCATTTTTTTCCACTCTATGATGTTATAACAATGATTTACATTCATTGAATTTCTATAACTAAGGTTGTTGTAATTTAAATGAGAATTCTACATTTGTTGTACTGACAAATACGTTCATATATTCTAGCTCATATTCACCCATTTAAAGCTTTGTTTATGCGTTTGTACCCCCTACATTAATGTTTTGATTTCTAAAAACTTCACTCTCACATAACCAGTCATTTAATCTAACTAACTATTATTCACACATTAGCGCTTATTAGTCAGCATGAATTTCTTTCTATTATTTTTCAAATGTTTTATCCTGCATTCAAATTCCACTTACTTGGCAAAAGCAACGTATTATAATGGGTTTGCAAATCTGGCAGTAAGCCTGAGAAGTGACCTCTTTTGTTGCCTGAATTTCATAATTCTGTCATCATTATAGATCTAAAGACTCAGTCTGTATTTTTGTAGGGGGAAAATGGTCAAATGGGCTTTCAGCCTGCCCCAGATTTCCATTCTAGCAAAATTGGGCTCAATTATTTTTTATTTCATATGCTGGTCGGATTTGTATTCTTGTTAACCATTATGAGTGTTCTACCTAACATTATTTCATATAAATCTTAGAAATAGAACATATAAGAACGTGCAGTAGCAGAGCATACAAAATTGAATCATAAATAGAATATGAAATAAAGGCAGAATATTGAAGATGGCCAACCGAGTTTGTTCTTATGGAACACATATAGAAATACTAATATTTAAATTAATTTAAAATATTTCTTTAGTCTCATTTATCACTTAAGAGGTGGAACTGATTGAAGTCTACTGTTATAACTATTGTATATTGAACAAAACTAAAGAGTAATTTTTTAAAAGCCTTTGTATGCCTAAAAATATTTCTTCTGGTTACTTAAAAATAAGTTATTTTATTTTATGGTCTGAAGTCTTACAAGCAAATCAAACAAAATATCACAAAATACATTGGTATGGGGGGAAAAGAGGAAAACAAGACACTGCATTTTCTAATTAACTCAGTTTGTCTAACACCTGGGTCTTAGAACCACGAAACTGGAGAGGTCCTTAAGGAAATGATTTAAGAAAAGAGATTATAGATTTATGAGAAAACGAAAATAATTTCCTGCCTCTCCTTCCAGCAGTTAGTTTCTTGGCCATTATCTGAAGGTCAGAGACCATCTTTTGGTCTACATTTAGTGGTTGAATTGACCTTGGATTGAATTATCAATTTAGATGTTTTGATTTAAAATGAAATGCTGTATGCCTCTTCAAAATATCATGGTTTCTAAAGTTCTTTGTCCACCTAGCATTTATTAAAACTCTCGGCTCCTCTAGAAGCTAGAAAGAATGTTTCAGAGGCCATGGGAGACACATACGTAACTGTAGCCTGTGTGAAAGTACATGACAGAAGAAGGGACAAATATAGCAATAGCAGGCAGTAAGTCCAGATAGATAGATAGATAGATAGATAGATAGATAGAGAGAGAGAGAGAGAGAGAGAGAGAGAGAAGGTAGATAGATATAGATAGATAAAAGATGTGTGATAGATAACTAGATAGGTAAATAGATAGATAAATGGATGACAGATGAATAGATAGAATAATTGATCAATGGTCATGATCTTTGTCATTCAACATAATTCAGTGTGAAGTCAAAGACCTGAGAAAAAGTATCAGTGAGACAAAATTAAATGCAATAATATAAGGTAAAAAAAAAAACCCTATCATGTCATAGTTACTATCTCTTAAAAGCCTGTTGTTTTCTAATCACAGACAGAAATGGAGTAGATCCAGAGATGAGGGGAGGTAGAGAAGAACTTGAAGGAACTGAGGAAAGGCAAATTGTATATTGTACAAACAAAGAATACATTTTAATAAAAGAAAATAAAAATAAAAGAACTGGTTTGAGTTGAAAGGTCCATAAACCAGATAAGTCAATGTTCAAGGG
Source organism: Myodes glareolus (assembly GCF_982192425.1). Taxonomy (NCBI): domain Eukaryota; kingdom Metazoa; phylum Chordata; class Mammalia; order Rodentia; family Cricetidae; genus Myodes; species Myodes glareolus. The sequence goes on along the minus strand of NC_142041.1, from coordinate 49,643,899 downwards.
CAGGAAAGAATGGATATCTCAGCTTAAACACAAAGTGACTAAGTGATGTGGGAAATCCTTCTGCATATGGGTTGTTTATATTCGTTAATGAATAAAGAAGATGATATGGCCTGCAATAGGACAGAATAGAGCTAAGTGGGAAAAATAAACTGAATGCTGGGAGAAAGTAGGTGGAGTCAGTGAGACGTCTGTAGCCACCAGAAGACACCAGAAGACACAGATGCTGAAACTTTGCCCAGTAAGCCATGACTTTGTGGTGATACAGAAATTAATGGTTAATATGAATATAAGAACTAGCCAGTAAGAAGCATGAGCTAATATTCCAAGCAGTGTTGTAATAACACAGTTTCTGTGTTGTTATTTGAGGTCTGTGTGGCCAGCAATCATAAGGGTATTTTAGAGGCATGGGGAGGATTGAGGAGGTGTGAAAGATTACAAGACTTCCATCTAAACTTTCTCTGTTACCTTACATCTTCAGGCTTTGTATTTCATAAATTTTGACTTGTCCTCTTCAGGCATATGATTCACAGTAATGTACTTTTTCTTTCCTTTAAAACATTAAAGTCTAGAGATAAAGACTATGTATTCATTCTGAAATTTTTATTGTTCTGTTTTATAAAAATACAAGCCCCAAATAAACAATTGAAATATAATTGGAATGAATGAAAGATTAAACACTTGAACGCTTCTAGAGCTGTGTTTCATTTCATGTGGTGTATGTCAGACATTTCATTGGCTAGTTAATTCATTTGCTTGGGGTATGGTGAAAATGATGCTGAGGTCATAAGTTCAGTCCTGCTGCCAGGAGCTTGTTGAGTTCTATTTTATGACCAGAGTCCATTGGCCATCTGTCTCAAAAATGCATGACTTTGGATACCAAAGGATGATAAAGAATACATATGGAGCATCATAGGAATCTCTTCATCTCTGGAAACAAAACAATCAATTAGTCTTTTCTCAGAGGCTATTGTTGCTTCCTTCAATGATCCTAGGTCTAACATTACAGTGTGATCCTGTTAGAAATCAAGAAGAAATGAGCCACAAAGAAAGAGAGTGGTGCAGTATAAAAAGAAGGGAAGAACAGAGATATTAACATAGGGCTAGACTCCTACCTATGCAACTTACAGCTAAGGAAATTCCTTGAAAGAGTATTCAATCTTTCCAAGACAGAATTTCACCATTTTCAAAAACAATACTAATTTATAAGCTCACTGAAGATTTAGAGGAAGTAATGCAGATTTCATGAGTGCAAACTTAGTAAATGCTGGCTATTAGGGATAATTCAATTGCAAGTAGATTGGCTGCGAGTAGCTGACCACAGTTTCAAGCAGCAGAGACCTTGCTATCAGAGCATCGTTGCCGTCAAGGTTCTCAGGGTTTACTCAATTCTGAAGTTTACTGATAAGAACTTGAAGCCTCAAGTTTAAGAGCATTCTTCATAATCACAATGTGACAGAGCTGAGACCATCATCCTCACCTGAGTTCCAATCTCAGTGTTCCTTCAAGCATGGCAGTAGGAGGAAGTACGAATCTAAGAAGTGGGGGTTTAGTTTACAGCATTTTATCGAAACTCTCTCAAACATGAAAAGCTGCTACTTAATTCAAATATTATTTATTAATTGATTGCCCCATGCTCAACATGATCCCAAGTAATAGAATATTCAGAAAATATCAAGATTAATATAAAATAGTCTCTAACATTGTAAGGACAAACTTCCAGAAGATAAAAACTAATTAATATAATTCAAGGCATCAGAAGTCCAAGAAAAGACTTCTGAATGAGAAATCAAGTTTGGATAATACCAAGGCTAGAACTCTCTGGGGAAAATTAATTGTGCTTTACCAGTGCTGTCAGAGGATCCTGCCATCCTTCTAGATTTATCCCATAAAATGCTTTCCAAAACCTATGGAAACACCAGATTTTAACTCACTGTTTTATTTAAATGGATGTTTGCTCTGTGGATATTTGTTAATGTGTTGCAAACTTGAAATTCAAACAAAAATGGACTTGGGTCAACGCAAGTGACTTTTTTGGCACCTTGCATTGCTTGTTAATGTATATCTTTCTACTCAAGGGATTTACAGGTTTGATACATGCCTCTGTGTGTCTGTGTCTGCCAGAAAAGATTGGCTGTTGGACAGCTACAGGTCCTGACTCTTTTCTCAGTGTTTATATTACCCACAATGTTAGAAGGAAATGTGATTTACAGCCTCAGTTATTCAGTGTATATGTCCCACCCTCTCCTGGGTCTTCTGGCTTCTAGTCATTTGTAATAAGAAATTTTTATTTAGAACAGAAAAGTCGGAAAAAACAAATTATTGTTGTTTTCCAATTGACTTTAAAAACTATAACTTTATGTTTTGTTGTGTCAAGAATAATTCTGTTGTCTTAATTTTTGAAAATATGTAGTCACAAACTTGTTAAATTTTTCCTCAGTACCATATTCTGTATGCTACTGCTGTTGATCATAGGTCATTCTTTTTGCTGACTAGGTCTCATTTATTATTGAACTTACTGATTCTCTACTCCTTAAAGATTACAAGAATTAAAAACTGACCAAAATAATTTGATGAATAGCCTAAGTGTTCATTCAAGATACATGAATTGTGTGTATGTTATGCTGAGAGTGAATTGATCTAGTTTTAAGAAGAACACACTTTTTAAAATATTAGAGATTGTGTAACAATGAATAAAGACAATATTCTAAGTAATATATTACTTTTAAGACTACTGATTATTTTTGTTTAATTTTAAAAAGCATAAGAAAGTAAGAAGAGCATTTTTTTCGTATAAGATAAGCTCTACATTTTCCCAAATGGAAATAAATAAATGAATGAATAAATAAATAAATAAACTCTTCCTCAAATAAAGATTGCTACCATACTCATCTTCTTTAACTAAGTTGAGCACATATCTTGGTTTCCCCTGTTGGGGAAACCAATTGACCTTTTCAGTCAATAGTCTTTAAGATACAGGCTTACTTTGGGCATGGTCTCACATACTATATGGTACAGATAAAAAGTGTGCATTGCCCCCTTTTCTGCTGGATTTGGTTCCAGTTCCCATACCATGCAGAGGACTGTGGATTGCTACCCTTAGTGTGAGTTTATCCCCCCCAAAATAAGCCTTCGTTATACTCTTCTGGGCTAATCCAGAACTCTTTGATACAACTACATTCCCGTTTTGCACTAAGCTGATGCAAACTTTTTCCATTTAATGTATAATTAGGATTTGAATCCAAATACCAAAGTGCTTATGGTGGGATGTTCTAAGGCTCCCCTGTGCTCTTCTCAAAGTAGTCACTTTATTTCATAGGTTTCTAAAATCAGAAAAGGGAACATAAACAAACAACAAATGCCCTTCATTAGTTAAACATCTGAGTACAGGAAGATTAATCGACCCCCATCAGCCAGTCATTAAGTCAAATAGGAACTTTTTCTTGTACTTTTAAACCTCCGATTTACAGTCGGACAAATTGTGTAAAATGGCTGGTAATACAGTGACGCCCAAAGCCACTGGGCTTTACGAAACTGACAGTTCCTGTAAAATAGTCATTAAACAACCTCTAGAAGAGACTAATCAGCAGATGCCCCCAGGTGAAGGAGAGCGAAAGCCGAGAGAAAGAACGCGACTCTCACATCTTAGCATGACTGAATTAAACAGAGCATATTATGCTGATTTCCAGAGTAGACTCAGTAATTTAATTTTCAGAGCAGTTCCTTTGGTTGTAGCAACCATTTTATAAAACATTAATAAAACTTTGTGTAACACACATCTTTTCTCCATTTCATTATGAAAAGGGGGTCAAAATATTCAAATTTGCTGATGGTTAGTTCTATAAATGTAAAAAAAAAAATTACCAGTAATTTTTCAATTCCTCTGCAGAACCCCAGCTCTCATTGTGTTTTTCCATAGGAAGAACAAAACAGAGAAAAAGAAATCAAATCTATAAAGCTATTCTATGTTAATCATGGGATTTTACATTAAGAGTCTGAAGTAAATCACTGCTGTAATGTATAATCCAAATGTGACTCTATAACTTCTGTATAATGATGTCTACTGTACTGTCAAGTAAATTCCTGTAGATCCACTTAGCCTATATACTGTTTATCAAACTTGTGGAAAATAGATAGTTTATGTACCAAGGCACCCTGCATAAAGTTGTTTTAATGATTTTTGCTACACATTTTGAATAACAGAGGATTCACAGGAACAGATATTTTAAAGAAGAAATGGATCTTAAATAATTAATAGAAATGTGCCTTATTTTATTGAATACATATATTTATATGAAATATGTATCATAAAATTATATTTTTGTTAACGTATATTTTCTCATTTATTTCCATCATAAAAGAGAAGATCCATTCCACTGAAGTAATTTTTGGCTCAAAGACAACAGTCACATTTAAGAATGAATCATGCCTTTTAAATCAGTAGTAAAATTTATATTCAGATCTAGCAATTATCCTTAGTCTGAGAACTCTTTTCCTCAGAACCTCCCTTTCTTTTTCATTGCACAGACCTTGTCTTTTTACTCAAGGCTTTGTTGTATGCCTTGATTCCCTCTTCTTTCTTCTTATAAAAACAAATAAAAACATATGCATATGGATAATAAGTCACTATTTCTTAACTATTACCTAAAATAAACATATCAAGTCAGCCACAACAAGGATGTGAGAAATATCTTTTGTATACAGCTTTGCAGGATTTAGGGTCCCCGGAGTTTATGTTCACCAGAGATGCTAGAGGACACACTGAGCTACCTTTCTCTGAGATTTGGTTACTCTCTCTCCGAGATTTTTTTCTCATTATTAAAATCAGGGGCTGATAATAGTAATTTTGTTGTTTCTTTCATCAAAATAACACTAGAATTTCAATAAACCTATTGTTTCTGTGTAAATATTGATAGTCCTAGTTATACTTACTAGGAATGTCTTTGTTAAGCCTTTGGAAATCCCTCTTTGTCACTAAAAGCATGACAATCACATGTTATTATATCTAAAAAAGCCCCTTATCAAATGTGTGCATGTACCTAATGGATTAATTATAGATTTGGTGTCTGGTTTTTATGCTTATGCATTTTTCCAGATCTTGTGCTAAATTATCCAATATGTATAATCATGCTAATCCTGTGCTCACAATTCACACCTTGGTATTTGTTTTTATATCTCGGGTTGAAATATCAGCTAGTAAGAACAGATTTACAATACTCTTGATTATTGCTTTTGCTTACAAAAGGCTAAAAGAGTGTTGGAATATCCTTCTTTTATTGTATAAAATGTGTTAATTAACTCTTTAAATTTTCTAATCTCACAAAATGATTACCCTGTTGGTAATATCACCAAGGTGCAAATTTTAGCTTACACTTTAGGTACTTTCTGACAACCCACTATAAAAACTCATAAGATTAAGTACCTCTCATTCAGAGAAAGAAGGAAATGAAAGTCAGTTGTTTAACAGAATTTCATCTGCAAGAGATTTCATTAAGAGGTTCTTTGCTATGTGCCAAGATATGAATGCTGAGTATAATTCAATTTTATACAAAGGAAAATTCCATTCAAACCTAAAGATTGAATATTGCTATTTCAACTTAATTTCCACTGAATTATTGAAAAGAATTTGAAGATAACAATCCAAAATCATAAATGTATGACCCAAGTTTTCAAAGAGATGAAAAATAACACTTGCAAATTCATGATGTTGTGGTTGACAGCAGACTTAGGTTGGAAGTTTACTGGATTAAGTTTAATTCTGAATTGTATGGTAGAAATACAATCAACATGGGTGGTGGTGGCAAGTCAGACTGTTGTGTGGTCATTTTTGAGTCTTTTAAAAAGAAAGTCTAGTACAGAACCTCAAATGCCACTCTTAAGTTGCATGATCCATTGGGCTACACTTTTTGTTCAAAAGTTTAATTTCCATTGTTAGTCTGATGAAGAACAGCCATGCTCTCTCTATTTTCTTACGGGGATGCTTTTGATGGAAAACTTAGTGGATGTTTGTAATATTGCTCAGAGCCCATTGGCAGATGAGCATCTCTTGCTGTGGCCTCCATCATTATTTGCCTGTCTTGTCTATTAACGAGCACTATCATCCCATCGTAGGATGACAGCTGCAACACGTACTCAGGCGCAATAAACAGCTAAATGAGGCGCACAGCAATTTCACTTGTCACCAGCGCCCTCGGCACGACTGGCTGCACAGCTTGATGCATAAATTCATGAGGCTGTTGCATATGATGGAGTATGCTTGGCTGAAAGAGGTGATGGATAGCAGGGCAGCTAAAAATGGCCATCACCTTGACTCTGTCAGGACATTTTTTAAAACTACCCTATCAGTTTTCTTGTATTCAATGCACTATCATAGCACAGAAGATTATAAGGTACTGATTTGGTACTTTCCTTCAGTAGAGACTTTGGGGAATTTTCTCTAAAATAATGTCCCACATATTAAGGTGGGTTAAATTTGTTCATCATTCACTCTTGGGCTATAAGATTACTACATGCTCAAGAGTAGATTTTTACCACTGTATAACAATCTCAGAAAACAGTTTAAGCCTTAAAACTAGTGGATAGTGGAGTTGGAGGAACGGACAACCGGGGTTTTAAAACATTTCTAGATTTTATTATGGAACTGATATTGGTTAATTTTAAGACTTTAAGACTTTGAAAACACAGTATAGGAATATTGAGTCACAGTTTCAGGAGACAGAACATATTTACAACTCATTACAACAGTAAATAAAACTCTGGGCACACCATCACATCACTATTGGAGTATTTTCTCAATAGCTTACAAATTTCTAAGATCTTATTAAAATCTTCTGAGAGCCTCTGTATCCCAAAGAACCTTATAAATGGGCAAAAAATGCATTTATTTCTCAGATGTCTAACTTCTTTCTTGCCTAGCTGCCTGAACTCCAGCCAGAACCAAAGCCACCATACATTGGGTACTGACTGTCCATTTCTGTTAAAGTCATCAAGAGAAGACAAATATAAAGGCAACACAATCTATAAGGCACTCTCTTGCAAAGATGTTTGCATTAATTTTTACCACAAAGAGATGTGTACAAGCCTATGTGAGGGAAAGAAGTCACTTGTTCTCTAATAAAAGAGAAAACCCTTGATAATAAGCAATTAATAAAGTTGTCATGATTAGTTAGGTAACCATGAATCAACATGCACACTAAAAATGATCACTACAGGTATAAAATATGTATGATCCAATTGTAATAAAAATAGTCATTAATATGCATAGTGATAATGGTTCTTACAGCTACTTTCTTACAGTTAATGGTTCTTACAGTGCTTCAAAAGAAGAGAATTTTGTGGTGTGACATCTAATGTCATCATTATGTATCTTCCCTAAATGTGTTATTATCTGGCTAATCTCAGGACTGAGGCTGTTGTGCCACTATTAGAGATGTGATGATAAGAAAATAACCTTTGAGGAAGTGGGAAATATAAAGATTATTGCCTGAAGTTAGGATGAAAATTAGAAGACTCTATGAACCAACAAGGGTAATGAAAAGAACACTGAATACCTAGACCTATATTGTATCAAATATTGCAATATCAAATCTAGGAAGAGGTCAACTGGCAACTTGACTTAAGTAAAGTATTTAAGAAGTTACCATAGAATGCTTAATAATTAAGTATATTTAACAAAATATAATTAAATTTCAAATTAACAAAAATATATAATTTATAATGGCAGTGATTTTGTTGTATGACAAATACTGCTAATTTATTATATGTTGGTTCCTATAGGCCAGAAGTCCACGAAGTCCCATCTGCTACTCCTCAGAAACTTACAAGGCTCAAATCAAATTGCAATTCATATTGGCCACTAAAGGAATTTCTATTAATGGCAGCGTATAGGCCTAGCATCTTCACCCCTTCTTGCCAATTGGTCTTATTCGGCATAGTTATACTCCAGTTCTTTCCTGTAATTCTTTTTACTGACAACTAGTACAAATTTATTTCTTCCTGTACTTGAAATCTCCTACACTTTTATTATTCTTTTAAAAATCTCTTATTTAAAGGTCTCGTATGATTATAACCATGTTAGGTAATTTAAGAATGAGAGTGACAGATTGCCATATTCATGACTTCTTCGGACTAAGAAAAGCACCTTTGGAGGCTATTTTAGAAATTCTACCTACTACAGTGATGAATAAAATATTAAAATTTTAAATAAAGAAAATTTGAAGACAAAAAATAAATCTTGAATTTATAAGAGTAACTGACTCATTTGTCTTACTGCCTCAATCAAGCCTGAAGGGAAACATTTTAAAAAGTTTGTTCTACAGTATAGCTCAGTTTGAAAGTGTTTGTCTTGCAGAGTAAGGTCCTAGGTTTGAGACTCAACACCACTAAAACAAACTGATGAGTAGGTAATATAGTTTCTAAAAACACTACACTAATTATTATCAATGTCATTCTTTCTTTGAGGCTTATGCAGACAAACAATTCAATAACTTCACACTAGCATTACCTCAGTCTTCTTATTTTGCAACCTTTATAATATTAGAAGCTGGTCTTGGCGAAGGCCTTTCACAAATGAACTCAGAGAGAAGGTCATCAGGTTGCTCACATCTCTGAGTGTCAGAAGCCAGTGAGGATCCTGGCTCAGAGCCACTGAACTCTTCTTGCTCATAAATAATTCATAGGAAAATGCTGTCATTTTATTGTTTGTCCCTTCTAAAAATCATGTTGGAGTTTACATCAAATATAATGGGATGCAGTGGATGGGATATGAGGGATTTCCCCCAACAAGCACTTTGGTGTTTTGATAAAGGGCTTTCAGGAGTGTACTGCCTCCTTTTGTCCTTTGCTCTTCTCCGTGTAAAGGTCAGTAGCAAGCACAGTGCTATGTAGACAGCATGAAAGAGGACCCCACTGAATATCAAATCTGTTAGAGCCTTGGTACATTGGACTTCCCAGCTCCAGATCCAGAGGCAATATATTTCTCTTGATATAAATTACCCAACCAGTTATATTCTATGATAGCGGCAAAACACAGCTAAGAAGGTTAAAGAGCAGAGACATGTTTTCTTTATAGATTATTTAAAAGTAAAATCTTAGAAATATCCTGACCTGAAGCTGAGGAGGCTTTTGACCAGTAAGTGCATGTCACTAATTTAATTATCAATTGTATCACTTAAGATTCAGAATAGATTCATATTTCACAGTTCTATGGATAGTGACACTGGAATGTATATACTTTAAAGCAACAGATAGTTTTGACTTTACATATAATTGACACATAATAGTTTTGTAGGTAAACTAATATTGAAGAAAGCAATTAATAAATAAGTATTAAAATTTTGTCACTTCTGTGATAAACATACACACTCTTGCATATCTATTTTCTGAAAGGCTGGTGATCAGAAGTGCTTAAGATTTGGGATATTTTTAATTTAGGGAAATTTGTGTGAATAATAAAATAGTTGAGGGCACAACCCAACTCTAAGCATGTGGAAGAACAAGTACACCTTATTCACTGAGCCAGTTAACGGTTTCATATATTTTCATTAGGCTGGGTCAGGTTTGGAATTTTCCACTAATGATGTCATATCAGAAACTTTTGAATTTGGAGAATTTTAGATAAGATTTTTTTATTGGTGATTACTAGGCCATTTTTACAGAAACAAAGGTAGTTAAGGATATATCCAAGTAGATCTCTTGAACTGTTTTCTCTGTTTGAAGCCAAAGACTTAGATTATAACATTATACAAATATAGTGGTCTAAATAATGTGATACCAAGAAAAGTAAAACAAAATAAAATCTCTCAAAGACAAAAGAACTTTTATTTATCCAATATAGATCTTTCCCACTGTATGGTAAATTTTGGGTATGTTATAGATTCTCTTCAAATGTGTTGGTACAATAAAGTAATCTGTTGCAATTCATTTGGGATACTCTCAACTTCAGTCATTTATATAAATTATTGTATATCCAGGCACTCCTATGTATTTAGAACATGTCCAAATTATATTTTCTTCACAATTTTGTTAATGGTAAATCTCACAGCTATAGGTATACAACTAATACATTCAAGAAATTAAAACTCTCTGAAACATGGATATTTCCTAAATGTCTGTGTCTATGCACACATACAAAATATCACTCTGTATATATGCTTTTGTTCCTTGTGCCCTGTTCCTTTCTTCACTCCTTTATTCCTCTCTCTCTCTCTCTCTCTCGGTACTGGATTTGGATTTTTGTGAGCATGGAAGAGCCCTTGAAGAGCTATTGACTTGCCATACTCTAGGTTTCCAACTGACTTCAAGCCACAGTCCTTGATGAATCTAGCTTTTCAACCATTGTAAGTTGCAGGCCTGTCTGTCAGATTTTTATGACAAAAATCCAGAAAATGACCTGATTGTATGTGCTCTCTGTTCTTATCCTCAATGAATAATATGATCAAGTTTATTTTACCATACACTTTATTAATTCTTTTGCCACCCTAGACCACTCAGGTGCTTTGCCACTGGTTGTGTATATCCAATTGGGTGTCACTTGCCTTCTGTCCGTCATCCCTGGAATACCCACTGCTGGCCACATAGTTCTTTGATGTTCACTTTCTGTCCCATTGTATTGTTGCTGCAGTCAGTCCCAAGTCTTTGCTTTCATCCTCCAAATTTTTTCAGCTCTATATTTGGGAATTCTCTTTCCTCTTTTATGAGTTGTGACCATAGCCTTAATCATATGTTATTTATGTACGTGTTTTAATACACTATCAATGTAATTCAATATAAGGCTAAACACTATCAATATCATACACCATTAGGATTTCAAGTTGTCATACTACATGATCACATCTACTCTTTCATAAATTTATCAAACTTAAGGTTCCTATTGTTCATTTAGTGGATATATATATATATGTGTGTGTGTGTGTGTGTGTGTGACACATATAATAAAAATGTGTTACATACATTTAAAATAACACTTTAATGGGTACGGCTACAATACAACTTGTCAATCAAAACTAAAATATGAAAAACAAAACAAAACAAAAAACCCATCATTACTCCCAGTTTTAAAGATGTGGAAACTGAAGAACTGGGATTAAATTACAGTGCCTTCTTCCCTTTGCAAACTACATGTACAGAGAGTAGAAACGGGACATGTAAACTCCGCTGTGCCCCACTCGGCATGCCCTTATTCAACATTAACATTATCAGTATTCCTTATAATGTTTCCAATAACCTTTGCTTAAACTTCCTTGGAAAGTTTCCCTGCTTTCCTTCTGCGTGAGCACCTCATTTCATGGTGACATAGCCTGTATCTGGAGGAGCCATACATATTTAGTTCTTTTTAATCTTATCTCACATCCACCCTTGCAGCCTCTCAATCATTTTTGTAGCCCCACTCTGAATTCACTCCACTCTGATGGCATCCTGCTGGTACCGAGGTTTTCATAAATGGACACACTTGTCTGACTTGTGATGTGTGATCTCTACACACACTGCCCAAATAGGTTTCATAAACCACTATATCATCCCATGCAATCTCATGCTAATTTCTGTAACCACCACTCCCAAGGCCCATTCAACACTACTATTTTCCAAGTACATAACTCCATTTCCTGATTATCTGCAGACATTTCATCCAAAGTGCATTACTTTACATTTTTTAAAACTTAATCTTGTTTATGTTTTCTATTCAGATTTTCACCTTCTCTATATTTGTAAATATATTTTAGTTATATCTAACCCTCAGAAACTTTCTAATTATATACATATATATTGATATATAATTATATACATATTCTAATTATATATGTATAATTCTAATTATATATATAATATGAAATTACTTTGTAATTGTTATTCTAAATTTGTTAATTTCTTACATAGACTCTTGTTATTTCCCTGTATCTGTGGTGAAGAAGAAACAAAGTATAAACCTTGGGTTTCCAATCTGGTTTCCAATCTCTTTGCACACATTTTTTTTATATAGATTAGTAGCCACATCCTCATGCATTCCCAGAATAATAACCTAGTTTTCATGTGGTATTATAACCTAATGCTACAATACATAAAGAGCTATGAAACAAATTGCATTTTGCCTAGAATTTTTTCTCCCTTTTGTTTACTAGAAATTAGAAATTTTAATTCAAGGACGATCATAGTCTTTTCAATAAAATGAAATACTATTCCTGCATCAATTTCTTTAGAAATTATCTCTTAAGTTGGAAAATGCTTCTGAATCCTCTTCACTTTTCTTTCTAATGATTTCATATACATAGCTCTTATTAAGAGAAAGGGTGTCAGATGATTCACTAAGCGTAAAATGAAAGGAAGATATTCAAGCTGTTTGGGATATAATGCTCATCTGTATTACAGTTTGATATAATACCATACAATGCAGTTTGATATGAGAATTATGTGTACTAATAGATAGAGCAATATAATATAATGACAATTTTCTAAGTCATAAAAGCAATAAAATATTATTATTACATTTTAGTTGTGGAAAGGTTAAAACACATGCAGTGAATTGTATGTTCACACAAATCAGCCCAAAGCAGAATTTTGCAATCACCACAAATTCATTATTTTTATCTACAGAAAATCCCAGGGTTAAATCAATATTAAGTTTCTACTGAATGAGAAAGACTCCTTGTTTTGTGCATGTTCTCTTTAAAATAGAAGTTTAAGTGACCGGTGGCATAGGGTGGTAGTTAAGAGTGCTTCTTACTCTTGCCAGATGATACAGGTTCTGAGTTCTATTCTCTGTGTCTATTTTGACCTTCCACAAACATTTCTAATTACAAATCAATTTGATCTACATATCCTTCTGGCCTCCCCAGTTATCTGTGTACACATAGACACAAAGACTCATACATATGAATAAAAATAAAAATCTGAAAATGATTTGAATATGAGTTCTCCTATAACCTCAGGTGTTTCTGCTAGCTGGTAGTCACCAGGGTACTTACTCCTTGATCTCTATTTTCAGAATTCACCTATAGCTATTTTACTATATCATCTTTGTTTAAAAGATGACCTCATCTATCTGTCTGTCTGTCTGTCTGTCTGTTTGCCTGCGTGCGTGCGTGCGTGTGTGTGTGTGTGTAAAATCTGGTATTTTTAGATATTTTAAAGTAATCAGTTCTAAGATGATCAGAGTGCTAATTACTTAACAGAACAAGATTGCAATGACTTTGCTCATTCCTCTGTTTCCTTGACCTAGAATGGTGGTATTGATTCTAACACTTGTACCACTTGTACCCTTAAGTCAAAACATGCCCAGTAAGTGGATAACGGAAATAATTATTGCTAAAAGTTTGAATAAATGAAATCACTTACTGAATGTGGTGCCTTGGATAAATATGACTCCCCCCCACATAGGATCTTGTATTTGAATGCTTGACTTATATGGAGTGGCACTAGTAGGAGGAATGACTTGTTGGAGTGGATGTGGTCTTCTTGGAAGAAGTGTGCCACTTTGGGAATAGCCTTTAAGGTCGCATATGCTCAGCTCAAGCTATGCCCAGTGTAGAACACAGATCCTGTTGCTTGAAGATCAAAATGTAGAACTCTCAGTTACTTCTCCAGCACATGTCTGCCTGCATGCTGTCTTACTTTTCATCATTATGATAATGGACTAAATATATGAAACTCTAAGCCAGCCCTAATTAAATGTTTTCTTCATAAGAGTTTCCATGGGCATAGTGTCTCTCCACACTAATGGAAACCCTGAGATACAGGACTTACCATTTGACTAAAATAACAAAATTATGTACCGAGTCCTCTGTTGATTTGTTGTTATTTACGCCCTTCTGTATTAACTCCTCTATCCTGCCCTTTCCTCCTATACTGTAATTTAACCCTTCATATTCAATACTTCCCCTTTATACTAATGTATAAGCTTCCTAAATTTTATCTATACACAAACATAAAAAGAGTTTAATGGGGTGACAATGACCTTGTTGACACAATAGGATAACAAATAAAAAATCCCAAGGTCAAGAACGGGTTATTATTTTTTGAATTGTTTATTATTGAGGTACCTAACATCCACAAATATTACAGACCAATGCTTATGATTACCCTATAGAACTTGATGTTAAGATCTTATTGCTGAAAACACCACAGGCTTAAGTTAGAGAACATAGAGAAAAGAAGGTGGTTTATCATGGAAGCTTAATTATTATTGGTCAATTTCTATAATAATGTAAAGTGCTGTGCAAGCTATCAGAGGAGAAAAATAATAATCAAGTTTATCTTTCAGTGAGTTCAGTGAGCAAGACATGCCAAGTGCATTTCTTGCAATAGAAGCATGAACATCATGGAAGTAATCAACTACTTTTTTATTAGAATAAGTCTTGTTCCACAAGACAAAATACCTAGCACCATTATCAGGACAGGCATGTATAGCTGGACAGGTTGTAGGCCTAGAAAAGTATCTACTACAACTATTCTGATAAATAGATATAGCATTAAACAAACTCCTAATGACTTATTGTTATACCCATGTGTAAAGTCCATTCTTGATTGTCAATTTGGTTAAAATTATAATTAACTAAAACCTAAGTGAATGATTTTTCTTTACTGAATCATTTGAAGTGGAGAGATCCATCCTAATCCAGATCTTTTAAGATGGGAAGATTCACTTTGGAAGTGCTTCCTTTTGCCAGTTTGTCCTCTGTCTCATTAGCAAATTCATACCTCCATGGAAAGTTTATTGTTTCCTCAGGATTCAAATATATACTGAAGTCCAGCTAAGACATCCACTTTATGGGCTGAGCAAGTACTGGGTCTTTGGACTTTCCATCACTGGATATCCATTGTTGAACAAGTTGGCCCACAGCCTGTAAGCCTTTCTAACTCTAATAAACCCTGTGTATATAAACATTCTAGCAGTTCTGTTTCTCTAGGAAACCCTGACTGTTATACCATAGATCATTTCCTAGTATATACTAAGATGCATTTCTTAGTCCTTACAAGAAAAGTTTCTATTTACAATTGATGGTGATTAAAACAGAGGCTCACAGTTGCACATGGTGCTGACAATAAGAAAATGCAGATCTGTCAGTCATAAATGGAACACATATACCAATCTTTTTCTTAATGCTTGGGGAATGTCATGTAAGAGTATTAAGGGAAAGTTACCACAGTCACATATGCTAGATGACTATTAGGAAACTGTCTTCTAGACACAGCAGGAAATATGAATAAGTGAACTCACCATGGTTGTCAGAGTCAGCAAAATATTTGCATACTCTCTATCCAAGTCCCAGTATGTAGAAAGGAGTTGGGCACGAAGTTGCACCTGTGGGTATGGAAATTTTGGCACTTTTCAGTTATGGGAGAGGTAGATTCAGTGTTCTTTAAGATTGTAACCCTTAATAAGTCAATCATTCTTTAGAGGTAAAGCCAAACATCAAAATATCTTGGGAAGTAGAAATTGGTCTTAGGATGAAGGAAAACAAACTCCACAAATTAGTGTGGATAAGAAAGGGAATATAATCTTGGAAGTGTTGTGGGAGAAAGGGTGAATGTTATGATAATATATTATAAAAAATTCTCAAATAGCTAATGCAGTAAAAATTATGAAAAAAAGTAATTCATTAAAGATGCCATTTCTGGCTCAAAGAGAGCAAGTAGTTTGTGGATCTCAATAAATTCTGCCAAACTACATTCTCATATCTTGTGTCCATTGATGACTATTCAGTGTAAAAATGAAGAGCAATGATTTCACAATTTGTTTTTCACCCTTTTAGAAGATAATTTAATGGTTTTGGCAACCTATTGCATAAAATGGCCATCTATTTTTGTTCCATTTTGCTAGACTCTATGTTAACAAAGTTTGATATGTTCTACAGCTAATTATACATTTACTTCACTACCTTGAATATTCTACATTGTGAAGATTCTATAGTATGCATATTTATCTACAGTGTATCTTTTTCCAAAGAGTCATATATCATAACCACCTATTATACAATGCAAAATGATATTTTCACATGGGTATATTTTGTAATATGACCTACTTTTTCTTTTTCCTTCCCTTGGGAAGATATAAAGTTATAAATCAACCTAGAAAAATAAGAATTAAGTTTTCTTTGGGTAAACTTATATGTTGTGTTGTCATTACTCTAGATCACTGTTTTAGATAAACTTTAAAATAAGTTACTTTCTGCTAAAATTTAAAATAGGTTACTTTCTGACCATTTTACTGAAATACTTAAAAAAAAAAACAGGTGAGTCAGTAGGGTTGGTTATGCGAAACTTTACAACTTCAGTTCAGTCACCAGTGACAAAGAAAAGTAGCACCATTAGTGGAATTTACAATGAAGGATTCTGGCACTCAAAGAGTAGATGAAGAAGATATTATCATTATTGTGAACAAACACAAAAAAGGAGACAGAGATCAAAAAGCTGAAACTTTTGCTGTCATAAGTGGAATGCATCAAGGAGAAAGTGAAATAAAATTTAAGTTGTCTTGAAGGACTCCGGTGATGGAGTTTATTGCTTGAGTTATTGACTTTTATTCCCAGGGACCTTGTGCATAAAACATGGTGAAGAAAATGTATTAATAATGTAAAACATGTAAATAAGTAATTTTGCACAAATATGGACATAATTGAATATTTAATGTGAAAAAGTGAGAAATGCCTGCACAAAAGTTTGAAAAAGAAACTTTCAACAATAAGCATGGCTTTTGATGATACCAGTAAACTGAAACATGTACGACTTAAAAGAAGTAAGAACACACCAGAATCTGAGCAGTTCTCAAGTCAAGTTCACATCCATCAACAACAGCTAAATTTCATACAAACCCGTGAGAAAGATGAGGGAGAGAGATGGCTCAGTGGTTAAGAACATTTTGTTTACTTCCAAAGGACATAGGTTTGATTCCCAGCACCAACATGGCTGTTCTTAACAATCAGGAAGTCTAGTTCCAGGGGATCTGATGCCCACTTCCAGCTTCTGAAGACATCTGACTTGCACATGCTGCACACACATACATGTGGGCAAAACATTTAAACACATAAAATAAAAAAATTATTTAAAAAATTCACCGGAGGACAATGACTGGCAAGTGCTAATTAGAACTGTACATGGGAAGGTCAGTTCACATTCAGTAGAAAATCTTTAGAAATTAGTTAAATGTTGGAAAAATAAAAAAGAAAGAAAACTCATGCAGGCACGTTTTTAAAATATTTTCAAGAAAGCAAAACAAACATGTCACGTTTCATTTGCCTTGAAAACCTGAAACGACAACTAACAGGCACAAAGCCATAATTTTTCTTTGTGCTGAGGTTTCATCAAATTATCAAGTTTTTGTAAAAATTGGCATATATATGCTTCTATTGTGAATATAATAATGCATGTTTTCAACTACTGAAAAGAAGTAGAGAAATTAAAATAATAATCTACAGTTTCATCATTTGGAGGGATTTTTTGAAAGATTTTTTTCACTATTTTAAACATGAATAATATTAATTTTACAAACTTTTTTTGTTTTTGTTGGAGAGAAGAATGGAGAAAAATTTTACAGGCACATATATGGAAAAGGTGAATTTTTGTATATTTCTTTGGTGGGTATATGATCTGATTTACTCACATACTTTATAACAAGAGTTTTTTTGTAATATTTTGAAGTGCTTCAAGTATTTATTTTACACTAGTCTAGCAAGAGGTAATAATACAATTTGCCTTGCCATTGCCCCAATGGTGACCAGTTCATTAAAAATAATTCAGCACCATTTAGCTGGAAAACATATTTTTTCCCATTAGACACATTTCATCCACTTCCATAAGGGGTATTTATTACAGGTAAATCATCAGAAAATACCTCACCCTATATAACTTAGCAAATATTCATTATATAATTGCTGTGTTTTAAGTAGCCTCAGGGGAAATAAAAAAAAAACCCTCCTAACTCTTTCATTTAGGTGAGAGTAATCAAGGTAAATACAGATGGCATGAGGTATGAGAATACCCATCTCAGTGAAGAAAGGTTGGCTAGGATCAGGTTTTACAAAAAGATTTTCACTTCCTGAGCTGATGCAAAGCTGGTGATAAAACCGGAAAGAGACAATGAATCACAGGGACATCACCTAAGATATGCGTTGACGAACCAAAACAATTTCTAATTTACGTAGAGTTTTCTCAAAAGACCAACATTTTGAGGAAAATGAACAACAGTTCCATTTTTTTTTTTTTTAGTAAATTTTATTAAATTATAAAAGTTTCCATTTCCGCCCCCCCTCCCAAAACCCTCCCACTCCCTCCACTCCCCCCCCTCCTTCCCCTCCGTCCCCCAGGGCAGTCAGGGTTTCCTGCCCTGTGGGAAGCTCCAGCTCCCTCCCCCTCCCTCCAAGTCCAGGAAGGCCAGCGTCCAAACAGACTGGATCCCCAAAATCCAGCATATGCAGAGGAAACAGGTCCCAGTGTCATAGTCAATGGCTTTTCAGAAAGACCCCGGGCCAGCCACAGTCAGAGAATCCGGCCAAATTCCGAGAATCTGGCTAGATCACGTCCTCGTTCAGTCCCAGTCCAACTGGCCCTGGTAAATTCTCATCAGATCCGTTCCCTTGTATCAGTGGGTGATAGCATCCCTCGCAGTACTGATTTCGTCTTTCATGTTCCTCCTCCTTCCGCTCCCCCTCCGGACCTCGGGGGGCTCAATCCGTTGCTCCAATGTGGGCCTCCGACTGCATAGCCGTCCTTCTCCAGACAAAGGATCTGGGACTCTTGTCTATTTCCTACCTCCTGGTGGATAGCTAAATAATCTTCATCAGGTTCATCTTCTTATTTAGCTTCTCTAGGATCACGAATAATAGGCTCAAAGACCTTTAATTATGGTTAGAATCCACTTATGAGTGAATACATACCGTGTTCCTCTTTTTGGGTCTGGCTTACCTCACTCAGTAAAGCGTTTTCTATTTCCATCCATTTGCATGCAAAATTCAAGATGTCATTGTTTTGAAACTAGGCACTAAAACTCTAATTAACCCAATTAAAAAATGGGGTACTGAACTTAACAGAGAATTCACAACAGATGAACTTCGAATGGCCAGAAGACACTTAAGGTCATGCTCAACCTCCTTAGCGATCAGGGAAATGCAAATCAAAACCACTTTGAGATACCATCTTACACCTGTCAGAATAGCTAAAGTCAAAAACACCAACGATAGCCTATGCTGGAGAGGATGTGGGGTGAGGGGAACACTCATCCATTGTTGGTGGGAATGCAAACTCGTGCAGCCACTGTGGAAATCAGTGTGGCGGTTTCTCAGGAAACTGGGAGTCAACCTCCCTCAGGACCCAGCAATACCACTCTTGGGAATATACCCTAAAGATTCCCTAACATACTACAAAAGCATTTGTTCAACTATGTTCATAGCTGCACTATTTGTAATAGCCAGAACATGGAAACAACCTAGGTGCCCCTCAATAGAAGAATGGTTAAAAAAGGTGTGGAACATATATACATTAGAGTTTTACTCGGCGGTTAAAAACAGTTCCATTTTTTGAGCCTTTAAAGGACTTAATGTCTTTCTATTTCCTCAAAGTTTTCCTTCAGATTGATAGTCTACTGCTGGCTTTCCCATTTTTTTTTTCTTTTTTAAAATAGGTAGTAAAAATGACCCCCTTCAACAGTTCCTGGTTTTTGTGGAAGTGTCTTTATCTGAATCATGAAATTTATTAGATCAGTTTTCTTACTTGTTTTCTTGCTTGATTTTGTTGTTTTACTACAACATTGGCAATAGTTTTATGAATTTTCAGTAACTGCAGAAGACAGATGCTTGAATAAGGCCAAATACCCATATTAATCTATATTTTATTAATACATAGATACTTACTAATTCATGCTATCTTTCAAAATTTAGATATGTGTGTTTCAATCTGTATAACCACAGAGGTTTGGCAGCATGAAAGGAACCTAGAGGTAGCAGAGCATCTTCCGCAGAAAGGGGACTAAAAAATAGTGTTAAAAAGAGAGAAAAGGGAACTTGACTTGGAGGATTAAGGAAGAATAGATCAGAGATGGGAGGTCCTTCTGTCTGTATGTTGTTTTCCTGGTTAATGAATAAAGAAACTGCCTTGGCCTGTTGATAAGGCAGAACCTAGGTAGACGGGGAAGACAGAACTGAATGTTGGAAGAAAAAAGGACAGAGTCACAGAGCCACCATGGAGCCACCGCTATATCATATCCTAATAATATAATGTTCTAACCATAGTTAAGAACATCACTTAACCCTCATTAAAGAAGATTTTTCTCAAAGAAGATGGTAATGTACAAAGAAACCCACACCTGGACAAGGAACAGAGACTGAGAAACTTTGGAGCACTCAGCCCTAAATGGGATGTCTTTACCAAACTTTTGCTCCAAAGATTAGTAAACTATGTGGAATAGGAAGTAGATGTGTTTTAGGCAGAGGTTGTGGATGACTGGAAGGGAGCAGTGTCTTCCCCGCACAACAGGACGGATGCACTTGGGAATTCACAGAGGATGACAGCTTGTGTAAAACCTGAATAGTTCCAAAGCGCACTAAGGTCTCAGTACTAAGCAGGGGACGTGGACCTAAAGTCCCAGTGCTAACCAAGACACCATTCTCAAATGATGACTGTTGGGAAATATAAGAATTAGCTTTCTACAATACAGTGTCACTGGATATAACAACGACACTCCAGGGTAGACCTTATGCCCAGAACTTTCTGATCACTAAAATCTGGACTCCATCTCTCTCTCTCTCTCTCTTTCTCTCTCTCTCTCTCTCTCTCTCTCTCTCTCTGTGTGTGTGTGTGTGTGTGTGTGTGTGTGTGTGTGTGTGAAAGAGAGAGAGAGAGAGAGAGAGAGAGAGAGAGAGAGAGAGTACTTTTTTGTTTAATTTTGTTGTTATTTTTGTCTTATGGATCTTTTAAAGAAGTTTTTCTGTTTTGATTTTTAATTTTTGTTCTTTCAATTTTTATGTTATTAGTGTTGTTTTCTTTGGGTTTTGTTTTTGAGTGGGCAAACTGGAAAGAAACAATATAAAGTTGAGTGTTTTGGGAGATTGAGAAAATTTGGTTGGAGTAGAGAGAGGGAAAAGAATACGATAAATATATATTACATGAAATTTCTTAAATAAAAAGGTTTTTATCCAGGTGGTAGAAGCACCTTTAATTTCAGCACTTGAGAGGCAGAAGTAGGCAGATATCCATGGTCAAGAAAGGCCAACCTGATCTACAGAGTAAGTTCTTAGACAGCTATGGCAACACAGGGAGATCCTGTAGTAATAATAATAATAATAATAATAATAATAATAATAATAATAATAATAATAAAGAATTTAAGGAAATATAAAGCATGGATAAATATGAAGTTTATTATATTAACTTATATAAGCTGAACACAAAAAAGCAAATACCACAGATTTTCACATACATATAGCACTTTAGAAAATCAAGATCATAAGAACTGCAAGTAAACTAGTGGTTGATAGAGGGTGGGGGATTTGGTGGACATTGAAGAAAGCCCACAGAACTTCTGGGACAAGGGAATAAGAAGGTCAGGAGATGTACATCAAGATAACTACTATTGATACTATATTATAGTTTTTAAAATAGTTCCCAAAATAGATTTTAAGTATTCTTACTTAAAAAGGAAGCAAGTAGATATATTAAATAGCTTGATTTTAAAATATACACACCATAAATACATGGATTTATTTTACTGTAACCTCTGTAGAATTTCAGATTGTATGCCTTCTCTAATAGAGATCAGCAGTTTTAGAGCAACCAAATTTAGGGAAAAATTATTTCTGGATGCTGCAGAGTGCAAGTTTCTTAGAAGATGAAAGGGCAGAGTGTAAATTTTTACGAAATAATTTTTATGACAGTCAGAACATGGCACAAGTTACTTGGTTCTCTCCTCCACAGAGAACCTACTCATTCCAAGGAAGGCTGTGTTATGTGGAAACCATGAATCTATCCTGGAATATAGGGTATGTCAGAATTGTGAATTAATGCCAACTTTGCTGCCTCAAAAAATATGAGCTTTTCTAGGGGCCTTTGTAGTTTCAGAGCTCAGCTAGTTACATTTAAAGCTGAGAGAGGCATTTAGTAGTTGTCCTTAAGGATAAAAGTTGATAGCACTGTTTTGCAAATACATGCTTTATACACAATCTCTTAACGGATTCAAAAAAATAATTCCATGGCAATTCTTCCAAGATAATCTCTGAAAGGAAAATCACATTGACATTCAAATATTAGATATAACCTTAAGCATTTGGGTGGTATGCACAAAATTTAATGTAATTTTTAAAAATAATTTATTATAAATTTTATATTTTACTTTTTTGTGTTTTGTCTATATGTTATGTGTGTATTCCATTTGTGTGCTGTACACCAAGGTCAAAAGATGGTGTCAGATCCTCCAGACTGGAGTTACAAGAAATATTGCAGATGCCACACATAAATGCTAGGAACGAAACCTTATTCCCCTGCAAGAGCAACAAATGCACTTACACTCTGGACCATCTCTCTAGCTCCTATGCCACCATTTTAGCCTCACAGACTGGAGTAGCCTGACCATCAACTGCTACAACTTTGAGGACAAGAACTCTTCCCTGTATCTTTCTTGAAAAATTGCCACTGAAAACATGAAGAGAGACTTCATAGCATGCAACAATATGCTAGTTTCTTCAAGCTACCATGACAGAAACACATTTGTTTGACTCTTAGTGTTTTCTCTGTGGAAGTCTGATGTCTGAAGGAAGGTAGTGTCTTGATCAAGAACAGAGCAGAGGTAGCTTGAAGAAACTTCCCAAGCTCTTTGTAGCTGCAAAAAGGAAAATAAACTATTGTTTACATTTTAAAAATGTTTTGTCAGATTTGTTTTAGTAAAATCATCACTGAATCTCTAACAGCAGGCTGGCTCTTGTGCCAGCTTTTGATGGATGTGTCTATGTGTGCATGTGTTCAATGGCTTTGTATGTGTTTATGAGGAATCTGGGAAAGGCTGCTGTCCCAGTGCCATTTTAATTGGGAAATAACATCTAAATTTTATGAAGAACACACAGCAGAACATTTCTGTCATCTGTCTGAAGACATGAATTTCTATGAATGATAATCTTTGAACAACAAAGATACTTTTTTGAACAGTATAAAATATTATAAAGATATAATTTGAAAGTACCATATTGTTTGTGCCATGAATTTCAGTTTTCATTATTTATCTTTCTCTGCTCTCTGTGTTATTTAGAAGCTAAAGTTTCAATGATCCAATCAGCTTATACCCTCTGTTCTGTAGCAGTAGAATAAGTGTATTAGCAAAGGAAGTCACAAAACCTCTGAAACCAGGCCATCTTAGGGAAGATGCTTCCTGAAGTCCATGAGGAAGGACATTGCTGTTTTCAGAGGAGTTAAAATAGCTGCATGAATAGAAATGATGGTTCTAATCACTGCCTACGTATTGGTGTAGGAGGTTCTTCTGTCTATGCGATGCTTTCATTGGTTGAATAAAGAAACTGACTTGGCCTTTTGACAGGGCAGCACTTAGGTAGGTGGAGTAGACAGAACTGAATGCTGGGAAGAAGGGCAGAGAGAAAGCCACCATGGAGACACCAGGTCAGACATGCTGAATCTTTCCTGGTAAGTCATGACCTCATGGTGTCATACAGATTATTAGAAATAGGCTA
Organism: Myodes glareolus; assembly: GCF_982192425.1. NCBI lineage: Eukaryota > Metazoa > Chordata > Mammalia > Rodentia > Cricetidae > Myodes > Myodes glareolus. The sequence goes on along the minus strand of NC_142041.1, from coordinate 49,620,245 downwards.
AATCAAGATGTGAGTGTTAGCCAATAAGAGGCTAGACATAATTGGCCAGGCAGTGATTTAATTAATACAATTTTTGTGTGATTATTTTGAGTGTAAGCTAGCGGGGTGGCCGGGACCAAAAGTAGGCCCTCTCACACAACAACATATAAACTTCCAACAGGAACGTATGACTTTGAAATTTAAAAACTCCAAACTAACCATCTGCAAAAATTACATGTATATAGGCGATAGTTAAGAAACGATTTTTTTTGCTACCTCTCAATTTCCCCAATACAGGTCAAATGACCTAGAGATTTCTAAATGGGTCGTATTCAACTCTATCTCCTCTATCCATTCTGGCCCTCCACTGAAGACTATCTTCTACCCAACTATTAAGATTAAGTTCACAGTATCCCTTTCCAGAAAGTCTCTATTTAACTTTTCTGCATATCTCCCATGTTGTAACATGAGGGCCTGCTTGTTGGGGTTTCTGTCCTGCCTAGTTCCCACAATTGTTAGGTCCCAAAGAATCACACAGAAGAGCTACATAAGTTATAAAACTGATTGGCACATTATCTCAGGCTTTGTATTAGCTCTTATATCTTATATTAACCCATTATTCTTATCTATGTTAGCCTCATGGCTCAGTACAATATCTAACACCTGAGAAATGGTAACTAGTGTCTTCTGAATGGTTTACAGGGAGAGGAAGTTAATGGAAGCACACTCAGGGCACAAAGAATTCTGCAACATTTCCTCTACTCTTCTAGGCATCCTTAAAAACTAATGCTGAGTAAAGAGGATTCTAAGAAGTGACACAGATATCACGTCATTCACCTAATGAGGAAAGTGATTGAGCTGACAGCTAGCCCAGAAATAAAGCTGCAGAAGTATTTTTGCTTTTCTTCTTTTTCTTCAAGGAGAATGACTTGCAATCTACAAAAGGTAAAAATGATGAAGAGGCAAATGTGAGAAGACAGCGAAGAAGGACTGAAATTCTTTAAATGAATCCAAACCTTTAGGCTTAGTGATTCCATTGTATAAAATTAAAACAAGTCCCAGGTGTGACTACAGAACTTAACCTACAGCCTCTGACAAAGGCTTGCTAGAAAAATAGAAGTTGGACTATGTCCTTTAGTTTAAAATTACAGAAAAATACAAAATATGGGAACGGCATGGAAATGAGTATGACCTTGTCGTGGATGGAATTCCAGCAAATGTTTTTAAAGGTTATTGTTGTAGTACTAGGAATAGTAAGTGATGCTCACTACTGGAAATGGCTCACCAACAATACATTATTACTCAATACCTTTCTCTTATCCTTTATTAAAAACATGATTATTATGTAAATGAATATGAAATGTGTAGTTGATGCTGAAATTTTGACTTTTCAGAATAATTGTTTTAATCAACCTTCTAGCAGCTCCTTGCTGATAAAATGGCATGACTTATCCTGGAGATCATCAATATTTGGCCTGAACCCTGTTTACTTAAGCACATTGATAAATGGCAGAGGAAAATGTATAGCTCAATATAATCAATAGGAAAGGAAATTCAGAAAATAAAAAATAAATGGTCATGTAACCTTATTCTGAAAAATTATCCATTTGACTATGTATATATAAAGAATATATACTGAATCAAAAGTATTAGAATCATATGCTACTGTGACACCCAGACTTGAAAAGCTTATTAACACATTGGAAAATTATTTAAAAGTAATTATATAGAAAGAAGTTGAAATACCTGTAAATCTAATAGTGATATTACAGATAGTACTGTGTCTAGTTTTAGCTAACATTATAAAGCAACTAAAACAATTACAGGGAAACCCTTCAGTTTGAACCATGCCTTCTTGGGTAGCCCTCCTCTAGAATAGAACTGCTTTGTCTCTGTTCCTCTAGATTCTTTCTTTTTAGAGAGTAGATGTGGCTAGATTATTTGAGGAAAGGACATTGGTATTCTCAACACAACCCTAGTGACTAGATGGAATTATTCAATGAAAAAGTCCCGACCTTGAGGTATTCTTTCTTTGCCTCTACTTAAGATCAGTTTGAAGTGACAATCCAACATGAGCATATTGTGCAGCTCTTAGATCAAACATTTCTTCACAGGTCTCCAGTGTGGATACTAAGGACTATACATGTGTATTAGTATAAAGAGTGTAAGTAAAGGAAACTCTGTAGCTACACCATGCAGTCGTGTTCTCTAGGTTTCAGGTTCATAGGTTACTCCATGATCTATTCTGATTCTCTTCATCTTACAGCCATCACAATCTCCAAAACTGAGCACTCACCATGTTTCTGTATTATTGGAAGAAACCCTGGGTGTTTTAAAGAACAAAAATCCCTCTTTAATAAATATGGGATCTTATAACACTAGTTGTTTTCTTTTGATTACTTCTTTGTTCTGCTCTCCTCAAAAGACACAATTCCTCAAATGACCACAAACACCAGAAAGGGCAACTGCCAAATCAAATACAGACTTTGCATGTTTTAATGGCCATTACAAAATATCTTTACTAGGCATTACTAATAGTTTTCAGTCGAGCATTTAATGAACGGTTAAAAGTACTTAGAGAAACAACTGAAAACAGGGCATGAGGGTTTATCTCTGAAATAAGCTAGAAACACAGTGCGATGGAAATCTATCAGGAAGCTATGAGGATGACCCTCGCTAAGACTACTAGCAATGGAGAATCTAAAGCCTGAACTGGCCATTTCCTATAACCAGACAAGACTTTCACTGCAGGTATTGGATCAACAACCCAGTCATACAAACAAGGACTTTATAATTTATCTGCCTATAAGTTATACCGGGGTAAAGGTGGAACGGAAGTTATGAGGATGACCAACCAAGGACTAGTCCCAGCTTAAGACCCATGCTATAAGAAAGAGCCCACCTCTAACACTGCAAGGAGAGCCAAGACCTAGAGGCTGGACAAATTCACAGATCTAGGACAGAACCAACAAAACACACCTGGCAAAAAAAAAAAGTTAATGAAATGGTTTTTAATGATATTATGCTATACTTAGAGATTAGTACCTAGCCCAATGTCATCAGAGAGGCTTCACCTAGCAACTGATGGAAACAAATGGACATTCACAACCAAACATTGGGCAGAGCTCAGGGAATCCTGAAAAAGAGGGTGTGGAAGGATTGTAGGATACAGAGGAGTCAAAGACACCACAAGAAAACCCACAAAATCAACTAACCTGGGCTCATTAAAGACTCATGGAGTCTGAACCACCAACCAGGGAATCTGTATAAGACTGGTCAGCGTAGGCCCTTTGCACATATGTTATTGTTGTGTAGCTTGGTCCTCTTGTGGGACACCTAAAAGAGGAAGGAGGGGCTGTCTCTAACTCTGTTGCCTGCTTTTTGAATCCTTTCCTCTTACTGGGTTGTGTTGTCCAGACTTAAGAGGAAGTGTTTAGTGTTTCAGCAGCTTGATATGCCACTGTTGGTTGATAGTCATAGGAGGCCTATCCTTTTCTGACGAGAAATGGAGAAGGAATAGATGGAGAGTGTATGGGGTAGGGATTGGGAGAAGAGGAGGGAGGGGAAACTTGGTTGAGATGCAATAGTTAAATACTACATTTAATTATTACATTTAAATATTACATTTAAATACTGTAAATATTTTAAAAACATTATTTAGGAAACAATCAGAACTCCAGAATATCATCCTAGCATGAAAAATGACTGAAGTATTTTCTCTAAGTTAAGCAAAAGAACAAGGGGCACTCTTTCAACTAATGTCAAGTATGGCACAGTTCTATATTGGTGAGAATTCTCACCATGATATTCCTTCCAGTGTGTGCATTCGGAGGGAAAGATTGTCTTAGACAGCATTATTTCAGCTTTCTCTTTTGAGTCAGAGCCAGATTCTACTTAGTACTTCTTTGTAGGTCCTAACTTAGTTGAAATGATCATTGCTGCTAACACTTCATTTTGCTTTTTTAAAAATTATTTGTTTTACATCCTGACTACAGTCTCCCTTCCCTCCTATTCTCCAAGACCCCTCCCCTGAATAATCTAGCTTTCCTCCAAATTTCTTCAGAAAGGAGCAGGCCTCCCATGGACATCAGTGAAGCATGGCATATCAAGTTGCTGTAAGACAAAGCACCTCCCCCTGTATTCAGGCTTGACAAGGAAATCTATCTTGAGGAAAAGTTTCCCAAGAGCCACCTAAAGCACTGGGAATACCAGTCAAAGCATCCACTCCCATTTCCATGAGTCCCATAGTTCCACCAACCAATACAGCTACATATGCAGGGGGCCTAAGTCAGTTCCATGCTGTATCCCTGGTTATTAGTTCAGACTCTGAATCCCCTTGACCAAGTGTTGCTGTTTCTGTGGGTTTTCTGTGATGTCCCTGACCTCTCTGGTGCCTACAATTCCTCCTCCCTCTAAGTGGAACTCCCAGAACTCAACCTAATTTTTGATATTTGGTCTCTGAATTGGCCTTCATCAGTTACTGGATAAAAGTCCTAGGAAGGCAAGCCAGGGTAATCACCAACCTCTGATCAACTGGACAGATTGAGGGTAGGTGGGCATGGAAATTTGAGGGATTGGATTTTGGGTTGGGCAAACAGGGAAAGTGCTGAAACAGAAGACTGCAAAGGGGTTAGGGTAGAAGCTTGATTCAAGGGAAAACCCTACGAACTTCAAGGATGTTCCCAGCTAAGATTTCTGGCAGCAATTGATGAATAGCAGGAACTGAGCTTTCAGTTTTTGAAACTTAATTGGCCAGTGTAGTCTATGCTGGCCTTAACCTTGAAGTTGTTCCCCTATCTTAGCCCTGGAGTTGTGGGGTTATAGGTATGGACTTATATACTCAGTTTATCATTTGGATCCTGCTAACAATGTGGCTGGAGGCTCAACCTTCAGCCCAAAACTAGTGCTGACACTTCTAACTTTAAGGTGCTGTCTTTCCTTTCTTCATGTGTGTGACATGTGTGAGTTGAGTGAGTCTCAATTTTATATAGAGAAAGTGTCCACCTTACAGCAGGTAAGATGTCTTATGGAGGTGTTTCCTCTGTGAACTTTCAACATTATTTGAGAAGGTGGATCTTTCCACTCATGCTTTCCAAAAAATAACTGTTACCCAGTGTCTAAGCTAAAAACAAAATTAGGACAATATAAGTAAAGTTTCTCCTTGCCTTATCCTGTCCTGTGGCTATTTAAAGATTCAGTTTTAAGATTTAACCCTCTTGAAAACGATCTGCTAAAGATTTATGCTTATTAATATTGCTCTCATTCTTCATAAGAGAAATTTCTTTTTGGCGTAAGTAGTAGTTACTACCGAGACTCACAACTGTTCAATGTACAGAGAATACTTCACAGTGGAATACTTAGCTCTAAATTAGACATCTAGATCATTCTGTCCAAATCTATGTTAGAAGAGTACAGAAACAATATAATCATGACAGGTTGAGAGGAATTATATGGAACACTGCCTTTTGCACATGGAATGGCCATTGCATCCATGATTTTATTGCAGTCATGGTTGCTACTTCCACAAGATCTATATAAGAATAGAATTATCATCAGTTCATCATGAATGATAGAGGCGCTTATGAGAATCCATGTAACTGGTTCTCTCACATGCAGCAATTTGACCTCTCTCTCAAACAGGTTCCACTCCATGACTGCAGATTATCTCAGTGGATATATTACATTGTCCTGGCATCCCCAATATCCTGAGATATGTGTTGTAACTTGGGCTTAAACTTCTCAGCTTCAAACAATGGCCTCTCATAACCTCTTTGCAGAGACTTCAAAGCAGTGTCACATTTCCTACACTGGTTCTCTGAAATCATGGATTAAGACATCACGACCCTTTATTCTAGCATCATCACACCTTCAAAACAAGTGCTTTGTGAACAGGAGTGCCAAATTCTGCTTTCAGTTAAATATATATTCTGATGCACTTTGGCTACAGTTGTGTCAGATTCTCTATGCTGACCCTGGGAAAACATTCTTTCTAGGTAACTGTTTTGTGGCGTAGGAATTTGCTTCATATGTATTCTCTGGGTGAATTTTTCTCTGTTACATTTAGTTTGTATTTTTACAGATTAGGTCCTTGGATGGAATGAGCCTTACCGTCAATGTATCTTTCCAGTTCCTCATTAATGAGCAAAAATTTCTCTTCAATTGTTTATCCCACACAGTTGAAGCTACTTTATTTTCCAAACTTTCCTTGTCAAAAGCTTTCAAAATTCTAACACATCTTTTTCTCAGCCAAATTAATGAGGCTCTTTTCTTTATATTCAACTTCACTTAAGTTCTCGGGACATAGACAAAATGAAGCCAGATTCTGCCACAAATATCACACAAATAGTTACAAGTCTATTCCCTATGGATTCTTCACTTCTTTAAAAATTGCCATGAGCCCGACACCCTCTGTACACCATTCTTATTTTCCAAGCTTTTACCAGAATGTTCCATAAAATATATTTTAAAAGTGTAAGGTATTATGGGATATTTATGCACTATATAAAAGTATATTGCTGTGATTGGCATAATAAAAAACAAAATGGCCAATAGCTAGACAGGAGGTATAGGAAGATAAACCAGGGAGAGAAGAAAAGAGAAGGAAAATCTAGGCACAGAAGAGATGCCAGAAGATATGGAGAGGAAACAGAAAGTGCAAGATGAAAGAGAGGTCATGCAGTTCCATGTGTCAGCACCATGTGCTAAGCTGAGTCAAGAGCAGCTCATGTCACCATGAGCAGCTGACGTGGCAGTGTAAGATTTGTCTTACTGCACCAGAGAATGCTGTAGGTGATTAGTAAAGCCTGATTCAGACACAGAAAACCTCTAAAAAGATACAGGATGTTTAAAATGTGCTTCAATGCTGAAGGAAGAAAAGAAAATGGTTGTGACAGTCATAGAAAAAGATAAATAGTTTAAAAATAATAGTGGCCTTAAAGAGAGAGTAAAATAATATAAAAAGGTCACATAAAGATGGGAAATACACAGGGTGTCGATCCTGTATGGTGGTTTGCTGACTATGATTTTTTTTTTAATATTGATGAACAGAGGAAAACGACTGCTGAGAGAGACATTGAACTGTAGAAGGGACTGTTGAATTAAACCAGCCTATGTACTTCCTGGTGTCACGGTTTCAAAATGGAAGCCAGAAAATGTGTTGCATTGGGGGGGGGGGTTGTTATGGTTTTGTTTCTGCAGGAAACAAAAAGCTATGGATTCCTTCAAAGTTAATCAAGATCAGATCTTGGTGGAGATCTTTTGAGGATCTTGGCTGCAGACATGAGAGAAAGCACCAAAAAAGACTATAAGACAGGGGATGTATAAACTGATACCTCGACATAGGAATAGCTCTGAGATTTCATGAGACATAATAAATCTTGTTGATTACATAGCCTCATGACTTATTACTTGTACTCCTTGCATAAGGATAAAGATTTATATTACAATTTGGTTATGCAATCCAAATAGACTTGTAAAGTTTACAAATTCCTTTTACCTCTCAAACTAAAACAAAACTAATCATCTTTACCTGACTTGTACACACCACATATACCATACTTGTGTTAATACAGATATATGTTACCTTTAAAAGTTTATGTGTTTTCAGAAAAAAATGGACAAGAAACCAATAAAGACAAGAAGCTCAGGTGATCCAGCTCCTCAGAATGCCTCTGTTACAGTTTCCTCAAAATTCTGCATCCAAAACAACTTTGAATCGGTTAGTTAGATGGTCAGTCCTCAAAGATGATCCAACTATAACTTCAGACAAGTCTTGCACTTTCCCATCATACTGTCATTGGACAATAGCTAGTTCTCCCAAGACTTGATCTTTACTCCATTTTGATCAGGGTCCCCTAGCAAAGCTGTCATCTCCAGACAACAAGAAGCAGTCTAGAGTACATGACACCCACATTCCCAAGAGATGGAGTCACTGTTATTTAGTCAGTTCATGGGTTATGTATGTCTTTCATTTTTTCTTTTTCATTTTCTCTATTTTTAATACGTAGTAAGCACTATTTCCAAATTTGACATTTCATCAATAGCATCCAAAGTGTTTTTGCTAACACTTCAGATTTTTCCACCATTTTATGGGGATTGGTTACAAATTGTTGTTGATCATGGTCAGGAAAAACTGAAGGAAATCAGATTCAGAGATGTATTTATGAAGGGAAAGGAGGGATATATTATAGAATTGATAGTATAAAAGAGAAGATTACTGAATCTACTTTAAAAAATAAAAGAATAAATACTAGTCTCAAACAGTTTATGTTGGTATGACATTTTGTGTATTGATACAAATTTAAGGCTATTTTTGTCAAACTGTATTTATTTTTCTATTTCTTGTTAAAGATATTGTACTCAAGTGGTTCTAGTCTTTGAAAACTATTTAGGACAATCAAGAAATACAACTTAATTATTATTCATCTATAAAAATCAAACTTATAGTCATGTTAGGTATGTTTTGAAAGTCAAACAGGGATGTATTTTAAATAGATAGATGGTCGTAAATTTCTTTAGAGACCTATTAAATGGGGTCTTTAGTACGTTTTGATAACACAAGACTTTTCTTAACAGTGAGACATGTCTTCTTTAGGCAGCACTCATTTGAATCAAGAGAGGATAATGGGTATCAAAGAACCTCCATATGGAGCTTGCTTTAATATGGTAAGGATGGTCAACTGTGAAAGGGGCTACCCTTGCTTTAACAGATGACAGTTATGATGTCCAAACTTGACAAGCCAGAAGCAAACAAACAAACAAAATTATAAAGGCAGCAGCCCTACTTTGGCAAGACAAGTTAGGGTCTTCAAATTCCTCCTTCAAAAAATGTCTGACAGATATTCTAGGCCTGTTATATCCAGAGAAGTCAGGGAGAGAAGGAAAGAGAAGGAGAATCTAGGTACACAAGAGTATCCAGGAGACGCTGAGAGGAGCCAAATAGTGCACAATGGAACAGAGATAATGCCACATGATAGAACATCAATTCATGTAGATGGGTTAATTTAAGTTGTAAGAGCTATTTAGGCTTAAACTGGTGGCACACAGTTTTAATTCTAGCACTCTGGAGGCAGAGTAGAAAGATCTCTGTTAGTTCAAGACCACCCTGGGCTACTTGAGATTGAGCCAGTCTTAAAGAGAAACAGAGCTCATATCTTTGATCCCAGCACTTGGGGTCACAACCTTTAATCTCACCAGTTGGAAGGTGAAGACAGGAGTGATATGGTTGGGCAGAAAGAGGAGTAAAAGGCAGGAGGAAATGGGAGCTCAAGTCATTCAGTCTGAGAATTTTAGTCTGAGGATTCACAAAGACAGGATCTTGTCCCCTTAGCCTGAGGATTTGATAGAAGTAAAAAGAACTCTAGTGGCTGACTTTTCTGCTTTACTGATCTTTAAGCTTTCATCCCCTAATATTTGAGTCCAAGTTTTTATTATTACAACCAATTAGAATTTTACTACAGTAAGGGATTTTCTAAATAAAATTCTTTGTTTTTAATTTATTATTTGTGTTTGTGGGGTATATATATGAATTTGGAGTGTGTGTGTGTCTTTGTGTGTGTGTGTGTGTACCCATACCATAGAACATATATGTTGGTCAGAGGATTACTTTCAAAAGTTGGAAAAGTTGCCTCTTTCCACTTTGGTGAGATAGGGTCTGCTTGCTTTCATCCATGCTACCTATCCAGATTAGCTGATACTTGAACTACCTATGTATTGTTATAGTGTGAAACATATTGGAATTGCAGACCACCTTAATACTATTCTATTTTTGTGAAGAGACATTATGATCAAATGTTCTTGTAAAATTAATTAACTGTGGACTTGTTTACAGTTTCAGAGTATGAGCTCATGACTACTATGGTGGGGAGTAAATAAATAAGTTGGCACACAAGTAACTGTATTGGTAGCTAAGAACTTAAATCTTATCCATAAGCTTGAGAGAGAAAGAGGGGGGCTCTGGCATGGGCTTTTGAAACTTGAAAGCCTACTCAGGGGGACACATTCTCCAACAGAGTCACACCTCCTAATCTTTTGTAAACCGTCCACCTCTTAGGAGTAAAATGTTCAAATATATGAACCTATAGGGCCCATTATCATTTAAACCACCACAAAGATGAATACCACTCATCTAATTTTCTTACATGAACTACAGGGATCAAAACAAATCATCAGTCTTTTACCTTCTGAACCAGCTCACCAACCAATGAATTTTCTAAATCAAAATTCAACTCTTCTAACAAACACGTTTTGGTCTATCTTAACAAAGGTCCTAGTTCTTGGTATTGATTCCTCTCTTAATTACAGTTCTATTTTTGGGATAAACTTCCCTAACAAAACCTCTTAAGAAAGATGGGTTAATTCTAGCTCACAACTCAATACTATAGTCCATCTCGGTGAGGAATCAAGGGAACAGGAGTTTGAAAGAGGTGTACTCTTCATAACACTCTTCAGATCAATAGTCATGGAGAGAAAGCAAAGAATACATGTTGTTGCTCATCCTTTATAATCTCACACATTGAGGTTATAAAGAAAAGAGAGCATATTGTAAATGTAAGTGATTGGCAGAAGAATCTTAGATAAATAAGGTGGTTTGAATGAGATGGCCTCGATACAACTTAAGCATATGAATATTTAGTCCTTACATTGATGGTTGTTTAGGGATTATTGGAGATGTGACCTTAGTAGAAGTATATCATTGGTTTGGGGTTTCAAGATCTGAAAAGATTTGCTCTCTCTGCTTCCTGTTTGTGTACTGATATGCGATTTCTCAGCTCCTCCCCCAGTGATATACTTGTGTGCTTATTGTTATGTTCCTCCAATGATGGGCATGGACGCTAACAATGTGGAACTGTAAGCATCAAATAAGATGTTTTGTCCATAAGTGGCTTTTGTAATGATATTTTGCTGCAAAAAATAGAAAAGTGACTAATACAATAAACTTTGAAAAAAGTGGTTCTGATATTCAATACACATTTATTTAGCAATGACATTGAATAAGCAGGGACAAATGACCCCTCAGCTCTCTCCAACTCTTATCTGAATCCAGAGTTGAAGCTGACTTCCAGTACACATGCTCAAGAGTGTCATTAGCAATGGCTGACATTTTCAATTTTATTTGAACATGATCTCTAATTATCAAATATTTGATGTTTCTAAATCTATTCCGTTAACTATGATAGATCTATAATCATCTCATAGTTACATTTAAACAATGTCAAATTAAATGCTACTAAGGGTTTATGCCAGAGATTAATGAACAAAAGCATCCCAGAGAGGTCTCAGAAGGCCTGCCAGAGCAGGTGATAGATAACACGTCATTGCTCTACAAGTATCCTGGCAGAAAAAAAAATCACAAACATGTATCTAATGCTCAGCTCAGAGAATTAAGACACAAATTCAATTTTCAAGTCTGAAATAGTAAAATATGCAAAGTAAGGTAGAATGGTCAATGTCAAGCTGAGGAGTCAGTCACAGGCCGCAGTAGAATCTATTCTTTGCTCAGTTAATGATCATTGTCCTTGTAAGGTAATGTTATTAATAGCAACACATATTAAAAATTATCTTACTTTTTATAGCCACTAAAATGTTTTTGGGATATGTGGTAGTTTGAATGTAATGGCCCCCATAAGCTCATAGGAAGTGCCACTATTAGGAGGTGTGGCTTTGTTGGAGTAGGCATGGCATGGCTGGAAGAAGAATGTCTCTATGGAGGTGAGCTTTGAGGTTTCATATATACTCAGATCATATCCAGATTCTCAACTCAATTCCTACTGCCTTTGGATCAAAATGTAAAATTCTTAGCTCCTTCTCCATCACCATGTAGGCCTATACACCACCATGTCCTACCATGACAATTAGGGACTAATCATCTGAAAATGTTAACCACCCCATTAAAACTTTTCCTTTCTAAGAGTGGCCATGGTCATGGTATCTTTTCACAATAATAGAAACACTAACTAAGACAGGGACTGGGTTATTGATGTGATAGGTGTGATCTTGTTTTGTTTGAAGAAATATGTACCTTAGGGCTATAGAATAGAAAAGCATTTGAACTTTTTAAATACTGCTCAATGGACCATACCAGTAGGAACATTGAAGAAAGTGATGTTTAGTGTGATTTGATAAACTGTGAAGGCCTGGCTCAAGAGGTTTCTAAGAGTAAGAATACTAATATGTGGCTTAGAGATCATTCCTGTGATATTTTGGTGAAGAATATGGCTGCCTTTTGCCCTAGTCTGAAGAATCTGTCTGAGACTAAAATGAAGAGTTTTTAATTAATTGGCAGAAGAAATCTCCAAACAGTCTAGTATACACTCGGTTGTGTGGTTACTACTGTTAATTCTAATGAAAATTTAAGATGAAAAGGAGCAAGTTCAGTAAGAAAATATGCAAAATATAAAATTTGAGGAGAAAAGGAGCACTAGGAAGTGAAAAGGAGCTAAACTCTCCGTTCAGGGAGATAAACAAATTAGGAAATGGGAGGTGCTAGTGGTAAACACCTTTAATTCCAGCTCTTGGGAGGATCTGTCAATTTGAGGACAGTCTAGTCAACAAAGCAAGTTCTTGGATAGCTAGAGTTGTTACACAGAGACACCCTGTCTTGATAAATAAAACAAAACAAACAAACAAAAATCCCACAAATAAAGAGATGTATTAAAAGGAGTGGTAACATCAGAGCAATATCCCACTCAGTTTTCAGCTTGTGAAAAGGAACGTGTGGTAGTGCATACCTTTAATCCTAGCCCTTAGAAGGCAGAGGGTGGTTGAACTTTGACTTTGAGGTCAGACAAGCCTACAGATCAAGTTCCAGAACAGCCAAGTTTAGGCAGTGAAGGTAACCATCACAAACAGAAAGTTGGTGAAGATGCAATTGAGTGAGGGAGCTATGTTCCAGCCACCGTAAGCAGCAGAACTAGGCAACACTGGCCACAGAGCCAACTAGGCTCTGGCTTTAAACACAGAAGAAAAGGGAAGAGAATAGTCCTCTACAGCGAATGAAAGACACTTAGGCCAGACATGTGTCAGGATGCCCTAGAAAGGCCATTGTGCAGAGCTGTAGAGGTGAAGCTTGGATTACTTTGGAGACCCTAAGATGTAGGAGAGGACAGACACAGACCCCTTACATACATGTGACAGTTGTGCAGTTTGATTTACTTATGGGACTCCTTAAAAACTGGAGCAAGTAAGAGCTATCCCTAATGCTTTGGCTGACTCTTGGTAACCTATTCCTCATACTGGCTTGCCTTGACATCCTTAATACAAGGGAAGGTAATGTCACAACTTAGTCTTACCACAACTTGATATACCATGCTTTCTTGGTACCATGTGAGACCTGCCCCTTTATGAACAGAAACAGAGGAGGAGTGGTTGGGGAAATGGAGGGAAGGTGGGTAGAGATAGGAGAGGAGGGAAGAGAAACTGCAGTTGGGTGTAAAATAAAAAAAGATGACTGCTTATTTAGCACATTACAAAATTTATCACAATGGATCATTTTAATATTTATGTAATAGCAAGACATTAGAATAATCAACCTCTCAGTTGTGTCTATTGCTATTAAGTTTATAACACTTGCTCATTACTCACTTTATCTCAACTTTTATAAATGTGAATCAAGAGGTGAACCATGCAGTATGTCTTTGACTGTGATTAGCTTCATTCACTTAGCAAAGTATGCTTAAATTTTATCCATATGGTCATTTATGGTAAAATACAATTTATCTTACTTTAAGGAAGAATATTTCAATTTATGTAAACACATCTTCTTTATCTGTTCATTTATTGGCACTCTTTAGCTGTCTTTAACACTTGGCTAATACAAAAAGTGCTATTGAGTTTTTGTTGTTTCATTGAGATCTTGATTTCATCAATTACAGATGACTGGCTCCTGTTTGAAATGTTTTGAAGTAATATTTGAAGAATTTCTACACTATTTTCCACCATTGGTAAAGCCCTTTGTATTTCTATTAATATTATAACAAATTTCTAATTCTCACATTTTCACTATTTTTTGTCTATTCGACTTTTTTGTTTATTACATATTTTTGATCGTTTGGTTGATTTTGACACTAGCATAAGGCACCTGATGCAGGGTGACTTATTTTATTTTTGATTCACACTTCCCTGATAACTAGTGATACTGAACATCTGTTCATGAACCTGTTGGTCATTTACATTTTTGTCTTTTTAATAACATTTGTTTGTATTGTCAGAAAAGATTTTTAATTTTTTACTTATTATTTGAAAATTTTATACTTGTATATAATCATGATAATATCCATTAATTACCCCCCCCCCGATATCCAGAACAGATTTTCCTACAAGTTCAGTTCCTCTCTATCATTATTAATAGTAATAGTTGTAGCAGTACTATAGCAGTTCAAGGTTTTTTAATTTACTTTCCTGAATACACTTATTAAAAATTTATTGATATCTCTCTCATACAACACATCCTGACTTCAGCCTCTGTTTTCTCGCCTTTTTTCTAGATCTACTGCTCCTCCATTTCCCTTTAGAAATGAATAGGCTTCCTAAATAATATCAATCAAACATGGCATAATAAGATACAATAAGACTAGACATGGACTCTCACATAAAGGCGAGACAAGGCATATGAAACCAGAACTGGCCATCTTCTATAACCACAATAGGAACTCAATGTTAGGACTGAAACACCTGCCAAGCCACTAAACCTATTACCCACAACCCATCCTGTCTGCACGGTGCTCAAGGATAATGGTAGCTCAAAGACCATGAGAGTGGCCAGCCAATGACAAATCCAACTTGAGACCCAGTAAACAAGAGGATGCCCATGCCCAATATGGCAAAGATAATCAGGACCCAGAAGTTAAATCACTCAGAGACCAAAGGTAGAACCCAACTGACCTGTAAAAAAAAAAAGACAATGATTCCTAATAATATTCATAGAATTGGTGCCTAGCCAAGTCATCATCAGAAAGACCTTTTCCAGTAGGTCATGGGAACAGATACAGAGACCAATAGACAAACATTACAAAGAGATCAGGGAACCCTAAAGAAGATGAGTAGGAAGGATTGTAGGAGCCAAAAGGTCCAAAAACACCAGGATAACACAACCTTGTCTTCTGACTATGCTGACTAAGACTACATTAAGAAAGTTACATTTTCAACTAGAATGCAATAAAGGCTTTAGATGGAGAATCAAGGAACTTGAGAGCAAATTATTAAAGGTTAATTTCCTTACCTAGAAATTGAGGTTATGAGTTATACCTACCACTCAAAATTGAAGTATATTTAAAATCGTTAATAATTCAAAAACATTTAGAACAACCTCTGGCATTTTGAAAATATGATATACACATGATACTATTATAAGTTAGAAAATTATATTATTTAAGTTTGTAATATGAAGTGAATGAAATTTACATTAAAAAATTCATAAAATACTAAAAGAGAAAAGAAACCAAATTACTAGGAGGCAAAGACCCAGTAATCCACTATATTGTACCAAAGAAGACTGAAAAATAAATTTATGAAAGAATCAATTTTTATAGTAATTTTATTTTCTTTAGATTTTTCTGATAAATATTCCTTTTGGTCTAAGAGATACATAGTTGAATTCTGCATGAAACTGAATAGTTTTTAGAAGTTAGGGATAAATTAGTTATTTTTGCCTGATGAAAGTGTGAAAACAAAACACCCTTTTTTTCTGCTAAAATATTATCTGCTTTCAGCCCTGGGGACTGAAAATACTATGAAATTAAAATTTCAAATGTGGGAAGAAAATTCTATAATATTTTTTAATTCTTGTCCCAAAATGTTCAAAGTTATTTTTGCTCAAAAATCTGGAACTGAACATGTACTCAATGATTTATTTCATCTCTGACTATAAGGATTTTAAGGTATATTTAAAATATTTTCCTTTCTTTAGTAAGAGTTGATAGACTTATAAAATGGGAAAGTCAAATAATTTAAAGATATTAAACTATAAAATAATAATGAGATAATAAATTCTATTTAGTTTAAACCTGTATACCCACGTTAGTAGTATTTTTGGGTGGCAATGGACATGGTAGACCCTCTTATGGGAACATTCAAGAAATATCATGTCATCATGTAAAATCTGGTGTCAAATTGTTTTACTCAGAAGAAAAGCACCAGGGTTATATTGAATTCATAGAACATGTGGAACAGGAAGTTAAAGCTGTGTTGATGGTAGCTGAGGAATGTCAGACAATGTCATTTCCTCGGTGAGTATGGGCAATTGCCAACAGTGGCCATTTGAGTCTTCATATTAGAGAAAAGTGTGTTTCCTCTGGCTGCTGGATAGAGCACTGAAGAGTTGTGCTAATGTGGTTTCACTTGCTCTACTTTTCTATTTCCATATTTAAGCATCTTAAATTTTGGTGGAACATGAATTTAGATACATCTTGCATTTGATTAGATCACATTATGGGGGGTTATGCATTTTAATTCAAGTTTGGCTCTGTGAACCTTACCATCTGTCTGGAGTTGTCATTCCATTTATATTTAATTTTAATTTGCTCCATTATATTTTTTGACTAAAAGTTGTTTTATTTTTGGCAACTTCCCTACCTACTGTCTTGTCTATCTTTCATACATTTTCCACATACTTGTAGAGAAGACCTCTTAAGTACAAACTTAATCCCAATAATCCTACTAGACTGTGATTATCTTGGAAAGTATGCATTATTTGACTAGACCCGTGCTACCCTGTATTGTCACCATTCCTCAAATAAATCTTTGTAATTTTCTCTTTGTCATACCATGTTTCTCAATAGTCTTTTTTTTTTCTTTTTCTTCCAGCTGTGATCATTTTTGTATCTGGATCTGTTGCCTTTGTTTTTCTGTCTGGCTAGAACTGTTTATCCCACACCCAGATCAAGGAGCCCTGTAGATACCTTTGTTCTTGTTAACTTATCATTTTCTCCAGAAAGATTTCAAGCAACTATCCTTTTCCCACACACAATGCACTCTTTCTTTCCTGTTCTTGCATGTAGAAAATTACTCAGGAACACTAAGCATTTAGTTTCTTCTTTGTCATACTTGTGGCCCCGTAAAGATGCAGAGACTAACACATCTGTCACTAAGTTCTTCACATCATATATAGGGCCTAGATTGATAGGCGTGATTTGACTCAATAATTCTTTAATAGCCATTAGCCTGAATAGCTCATATGAATATTATTTATCGTTATTATTTTGGTTTTATGTAAGATGAAACAGTTCTTTGCTTTCTGTGTTTTTTGTGACTATAAATGTGTGTGGATGAGTGGATGAGTGTGTGTGTGTGTGTGTGTGTGTGTGTATTCCTAAACATATGGATTACAGTTGCTTACTTGTGCTCAACTATGTTCATAGCAGCATTGTTTGTCATAGCCAGTACCTGGAAATAACCTAATTGCCCCTCGACCAAAGAATGGATAAGGAAAATGTGGCACATTTACACAATGGATTACTACACAACAGAAAAAAAAAGACATCTTGAATTTTGCAGGCAAATAGAACTAGAAAACATCATTTTAAGTGAGGTAACCCAGACCCAAAAAGACAATTATCACATGTACTCACTCATAAGTGGTTTTTAAACATAAAGCAAAGAAAACCAGCCTGCAAATCACAATCCCAAAGAACCTAGACAACAATGAGGACCCTAAGAGATACATACATGGATCTAATCTACATGGGAAGTAGAAAAAGACAAGATCTTCTGAGTAAATTGGGAGCATGGAAACCTTGGGAGAGGGTTGAAGGGGAGGGGAGAGGCAGGGAGGGGAGCAAAGAAAAAATGTAGAGCTCAATAGAAGTCAATAAAATTAAAAATAAGTTTTAAAAACTTGCTTACTTTGTATAATGTGGCTTATATGCATGTTTTTGGGGAAGACTATTTGGTATAAAACAAAATAACAAATAAGAGAAGCCATCTTTTGAGTTGTTGCTAAGGATTGTCCAATAGACTCCCAAAACATGATAGGCTATTGATATTGCCCTTGGTTGCAGCCCAGAGGCAGAAGGTAACTCCTTATTGCTGAATACATGCACTTCAGGTAAAGGGCCCACAAGTGTCTTAGTTGGAAATGACCTGAAAGTCTTCTACCTGAGAACTAGCTTTGTGGTACCAGAATGTTCCATGCAAACTTCCAAAGGAGGGAAGCAACCAACTATACTACCCTATGATACCTGTGAACATACAAAAGTATGATCTGAGAGTCCTAATGGTGCAGCAGTGGCATACATAGCCTATCTGTAACCAACAACTCTCTAATTGGACTGAAGACCTCCTCAACAAGAGGACAATGACTAGTCCTCCAACATCCCAGAGCTAGTGAAGTCATGGATCTTTGTGGAGAAACTATAGTCACTACACTTTTAAAACAAGCATAATTCCTAATTTCATGGTGGTTAATGGCCCATATACCATCAGATAAGTATGGTACTTCCATCTCTTCAGGGAAATTTCTCTTTGAAACAAATGAAAGTCATTACAGAAAACTCCAACCAATAAAAAACCTACAGTTGTGCAGTCCTGTCTCAACTAATACTTCTGTAACACAACCCCACATCTGAGACTCAGGAACCATTGAGGAGTAGGAAGCAAAAAGATTGTAAGAGCCAGAGGAACAAATAGTTAGCTGTGAGCTTGTCTCATCATGAAGTCTAATCAAAATCACTGCCTAAATATGAGCTGAAGGAGAATGACAAGAAACATAGTAACATGGTTGGGAGTAAGACCCAGGGGATCAAACCCTACACAAACATTGATAGACAACTAAGGAAGGCTGAGAGAAGGTGAAATAGTCTACCTCGAGGAAGAGATTACTTTGTTATCCAATACCAAATGGTCAGACCTGCAACCATACATCTTAAATATGCAGATTTAAAAAAAAAATCTGTAACTCAAATCCAAATGACATGATCTATTTTATTCTCAGGTACAGCTTCTGAGAACTTATGCATTTTGCAAACTAAAGAATGATAAATGCAAAAACAGTTATCTTAAATCATAAAATGTTCTTCATAGTCATATTAAAAATGATAGTCTGAGTTTCAATATATCATGATAGTTTTCCATTGAATATGAAATAGTTACAGATATTTAAAAATATCAAGTAGAACCTTATTGTACAAAATTCTACAAAACTGCAGAATGGTAAGACTTAAGCAATATGCCTTATAAAATACCTCCAGGAATAAGAAATTTACTCAACACAATTCAGTGGCTGTTAAGGTCATATTTAGAAATTCAGCTCCATCCAGTCCACAGGTAAGGTCTTTTGGGATTATCCCTATCAAACTTTGCTGGCATTGGATAATGACAGCTGCCAACTTTTTGTCCAAGTAGGAAAAATGAATGTTGCTTACTCATGGTCCTAAATAAAAGAATATTTCTGGAATCTACATTCATTCATGGATCTTGCATGCAGTAATATTGTGACAAGAAGAAGCAGATTTTTTAGATACCCTAGCCAATTTTATTACCAGCATTATAGCATTCAACATGTTACCATTCCATATTTTAGTTGTTGCAGAAAAATATATTAGTTATTGAAATGCTTACACAGTTAATAAGTACTTTTTCATTATGCAATTTGTAAGATGTACTGTGCTCAGAACTGGGAATAAAGTGATGAATAAAACAGCAAAAGGAAGGTAGATTATACAGATTGTACAGAAGACTGTGATGCTTCAGAGGAATAGAGGAATAGTGAGCTGTGGTACAGCAAGGGGAACTCGGGTGAGGATGGGCTTTGATAACAGTTAAGTTATATCAAACCAAAGAATCACAAAAAACTTTAGGGGAAGTATATTTCAGGCATAGGAAATTGTGAGGTTAAGATTTCTGGCATAAAAAAAAGATTTCTGGTATATAAATATGCTTGTTACAATTGCAGAAAAAAGAACATTCCTGGGACTGCAAAATTGTGACATAAACTCTTGTAAACATCATACTATCGGCTAAAGGTGTATGTGTGTCCCACTTTGAAAACAAGACAGGTCCTGAAAGGATTGTTCAATAAAGCTATGGCTGGTTAATATTGATAGAAACCCATTCTTCAGCAATCAAGGTGGCTCAGCAAGTAAAGGTACTTGCCACCAAGCCTGAAGTTTGAGTTTGATGCCCAGTACCCTCATAGTGGAAGGAAAGAAGCAACATTACAAGCCGTCTTCTGACCTCCTCCATATTTGCACAGCAGTGAGTAACACACACACACACATACACACACACACACACACACACACACACACACACACACAGAAAAAGAGAGATAGGACACTCCCATAATTAATAAATGCAATTCAGAAAACCTTCTTGTTGTTTATGGAAAATTGATAGCAGGAGAGGACAAATTGATGTATGATGTATGCAAACCATACAAACCTCCTTCAGTCTGCAATGAGACAGTAGAGAAGAACCAAACACATATAATATATACAGAATTGATAAGACGGGACCTGGAAGGAGGGAGGAGGAACTTGAACTTCCCACAAGGCTGGAAGCCCTGACTGCTCTTAGGGATAGAGAGGGAGGAGGAGGGGGAGGGTGTTGGGAGGAGGGGTGGAAATGGAAACTTTCATAATTTAATAAACTTTGAAAAAAAAGACTTGTTTATATTATATTAGCTTCGAGGGTAAGACAAAGATTACACAATTTAAGCAATGTGTTGGTTGCAATAGATACCCTAGGGGGAAACGAAGAACAGGTTTCAGATACAGGAAAGTTCAAAAGATAGAGGATAGAGATGTCAAGATTAATAGGTGTGCTGATTCAAAGAAAGACATGCACGCTGTGCGGAATAATTATCAGACAGAATGATGAGGAGTACACAGGAGTGCACATCAGATCTCTTGCCAACAGGTGGTGACTGTGTGAGCTGGGTCATTTATTGTGTGATGCTGAGAGATTTAAATGCAGAACCTTAGGCACCTAATCTGTCCCCGCAGGACAGAAGTCAGAGACTGTTGGGTTGTGGCATCCCCTCTGCTGGCTGGACAGGCCATCTGAGGTCTTTCTCTCAAGTCATTGTTGAAAATAATTCCTTTAACTCACTTACTTGTTCTTTTAAAAATAAAATCACTTTCTTTGCATGGCTATTCCCAAAAGCACCCACTGACTTTTTGAAGTCATAGGCCTTCAGGAGTGTGTTTTAAAAGGAGCATCTGCTTCATTTCCCACTAAATTCTATTGTGAAGAAGTGAGAAAGAGGGATCACTTAGTCACCAACGAGAGACTGCGAATAATTCACATAATGATTAGAAAAATATATACATATTACTCAAATCATATGCCCATATCACTTGCTAATTTTAAGAAAAGAAAAGTAAGCCTTGTTGTGTATTCAAGGGTGGAATTTGGAGAACCATTATTCCCTCAACATTAGACTTCTTACACACTCTAATGAGAAAGCCAGATTCATGACCAAAAAAAAAAAGTTTTCTCTTTTTTTTTTGTGAGCCAAGAATTTAAATGTTCAGTTGTTTTCTCGTTTTTTCTCCTATTAGCCATGAAATAAGATGTGTGCTATATTGCGGTAAGGTAAAAGCAGTATTTGCCTGCAGTTCCCTCCCCTCTTGAGTTTTAATTCTGAATCTGCAGCCCTGCTAAATATCCTGGAGAGAACCCCTAGGGAGTGCTGAGAGAGAGGAAGAAAGAGACTGTGACAGAGAGAAAGGGAGAAGTTTGGGGAAGGAAAGTAGAGAGGGTGAGAGAAAGAGGAAAAGGGAAAGAGATACCTAAAGATAGGCTAATGAGGTAAAATACAGGATGTTCATTTACATGTGAATTTCAGATTAGTAAGAAAGTATGTTACCAATACAGTCAGTGGTACACTTTAGTCTTCACTATTATTACTATTATACTAATAGTCTTTACTGTTTTTGACTCAATATTAAGATATAACTGCATGCTTAGTGGTTCTTGTTGTAATATTTTACAACCCTACCTAGGAAAACATTCAGAGAAAAAGAGATGATCCTCTCTGCAGGATACACAGAGCTCACAGGTCAGAGCTTTGACCACAGCACAAGTAAAACATGCCAGAGAGTCAGAAAGGTCTTTTAAGAGAATGTATGACTATAGTATCTATTGGATTTAAGGTCTGCTATGCATTTATTATTAAATTTATATTATTATTTGCTGTGCTTTACTTCTTAGAACTCTTAATGACTTTCTACCCAATATCATAGAATGTAATTTCACTGGCTATATTTTATATTGTCTTTCCCATAACTAATAACTTCTGAATTTAGACAATTTTTATATATTCTTTTAAATCTTAAAACTCAATTGTTTACTGCATTTGGGTATCCAATGTTAAAAAAAGCATCATTTTTCTTCCTTTAGTCATGACTTATTTGTCCACCTGCCTGTTTCTCCCATTCACTATTTTTTTCACAAACTTATTGATATTTACCAGGAGGTGTGATCTAGTAATTCATTACATCTCTACCTGTTACTGTAGATCACTTCTTTCTCAGCGACTCTTTGCCATTGTTTATGCTCTCCAAGGCCAACTCTCAACTGACAATTGTATAACGATAACTTTTTATTTGTGTGTTGGTCAGAAATCAACAATCATTGGGTCTCTCCTTTTGTTATAGGGAGCCCACCAGAGATGACTACTCAGACACAGTTTACAGATACCTGCAAGTCTTTATTTCAGCCAGCTGGGATTACACTCAGGTATTTGGATCGTAAGTATAGTGCCAAATGTTGAGAGCACCGGGTTTTTGAAGGCAGAAACCAAATCCTTTAGCTCAGCAACTATGGGGGCTGGGCTTTCATCTAAACAAGCAATTTAGCTGAAGCTAAGCAGTTAACTGGCAGGGGAAGTTTTCACAAACAGGCAGTTACAAGAAAAGAAGATAAATTAACTAAGGTAGTTTGATCATGGGTTACTAGAAAACATTTGGGTAATTTCCCCAGGATTCTTATCAAGAAGATCAAATTCTAGTTAAACCCTAAATAGTCTCAGCAAGAATACAAGATGAAGGACCCTCTGCATTGTCTTGACCTGCCTTACTTGTGATCTTGCCTCATCTCACTTCTCGTCTTGCCCTATCTCACTTTCTGGCCTCTTTCACTCTCTGGACATTAATTAACATTACTTTTCTTTACTTACTTTGACAATACAACTTATTAATGTCAGGGAAAACCAAAGACATAAAAGTGTGCCACTGATTTGTGGCTTTTCATGGATCTGGCTTCTAAATCCCATAGTAAAAGCTATGTTCTCAAACCTTCCTAGTGACAGTCAAAGACACCAATTAAATTTCACCATCTCCAGTTGGACTGGGAAGGAACGAGCATAGTATCAAACTAATCCATCTAATTGTGGCTGACATTGTATGGCTGGGGCAGACTGAGGGGCCCTGGCACTGGGATTTATTTCTACTGCATGTACTGGCTTTTTGGGATCTTATTCTCTTTGGATGTATACCTTGCTCACCCTAGATGTAGTAGCGAGGGCCTTGGACCTTCCACAAAGAAAAGTGTCTTGCCCTTTCTTTGGATTAGAGAAGGGTGGGATAGGAGGGTGTGTGGAGGGAATGGAAGGAGGGGAGGGAGTGGGAATTTGGATTGGTATAAAAAAATAATAACAAATTACATAGCTGTAATTATATTTAATTTATTTGTTGAAAATCAAGTGTCCGTAGGTGTGTCGGCTTTTCATTTTGCGTCTTGAGCTCAATTAAATTGATTCACATATCTACATACCAAAATCATGTGGTTTTATTACTATTGCTCTGTAGCAAAACTTAAAATCAGGAATGGTGATACCTTCAGAAGTTCTTTTATTTTACTGAATTGTTTATCCTATTCTGGTTTTTTGTTTCATTGTATGAAATTGGTCTTATTTTTTTTCAACGTCTGTTAAGAATTGTTTCGGGATTTTAATGGTGATTACATTGAATGTGTTAAGATGTCCATTTTTACTATGTTAATCCTATTCGTCCCTGAGTGTGGGAGATCTTTCCATCTTCTGACAGCTTCTTTAATTTCTTTCTGCAAAGACTTGAAGTTCTTGTCATACATGTCTTTTACTTGCTTGGCTAGAGTTCCTCAAATATATTTTATATTATTTGCGGCTATGTAAAGGTTTTGGTTCTCTGATTTCTTTCTCAGCCCATTTATTATTTGTACTCTCTTTTTTTTATTTTGCTTTGCTTTTTAAGTTAATTTTTTATCCAGCTACTTGATTAAAGGTGTTTATCAGGTATAGGAGTTTCTGGCTAGAGTTTGGGATCACTTATGAATACTTTTATATCATTTTTGAATATTCATACTTTGACTTCTTCCTTTCCAATTTTTATCCCCTTGGTTTCCTTTAGTTATTTTTTTTTTCATCTAACTAGAAGTTCAATACTATATATAAAGATATAGAAAGACTGAACAACATTGTCTTGCTCCTAATTTTAATGGAATTGTTCTTCATTTCTCTCCATTTAATTTGATTATGGCAATCAGTTTGCTCTATATTTCTTTTACTATCTTTAAGTGTATCTCTTCTAGCTTTGCTCTCTCCAAGACTTTTATTATGAATAGGTGTTGGACTTTGTCAAAGGCTCTTTCAGCATCGAAAGAGATGATCATCTGCTTTTCTTTTCTTTCATTTTGTTTATATGATGGGATACAGTGACAGATTTTCTTAGGTTAAACCATCTCTGAATCTCTGGAATGAAGCCTACTTGATCATGGTGGATAATCTTTTTGGTATATTCTTGGATTCTTGGATTAGCATTTTATTGCATTTATGTTCATAAGAAAAATTGGTCTGTAATTCTTTCTTTGTTGGGACTTTCTGTGGTTTTGGTATCAGAGTGACTGTGGCCTCTTAGAAAGAATTAGACAGTATTCTTTCTGTTTCTATTTTGTAGAATAATTCAAACAATATTGATATGAATTCTTTTTTGAATGTCTGATAGAATTCTGTACTAAAACTGCCTGTACGAAAACTGTCAGGCTCTTGGCTTGTTTGTTTATTTGTTTGTTTGGAAGACTTTCAATGACTGGTTCTTAGGGGTTATCAATCTGTTTAAATTGTTTATCTGATCTTGATTTAACTTAGATAAGTGGTATCTATCAAGAAATTTGTCCACTTCTTTTATGTTTTAAAATTTTTTAGAGTATAGGTTTTTGAAGTACAACCTAATGAATCTCTGTATTTCCTCAGAATCTATAGTTATATACCTATTTTAGTTTCTGATTATATTTTTTGAATATTCTCTCTCTGCCTTTTAGTTAGTTTGAATAAAAGATTATCTATTTTGTTGATTTTCTCAAAAAATCAACTATTTGTTTTATTGATTCTTTGTTTCTATTTTATTGATATCAGCCCTCAGTTTGATTATTTTCTACCATCTACTCCCCCTAGGTGTGTCTGTTTCTTTTTGTTTTAGAGATTTCAGGTTAAATTGTTCATATGATGGCTCTCCAAATTCTCCATGAAGGCACTTAGTGCTATAAACTTTCCCTCTTAGCACCACTTTCATTTTGCCCCATAAGTTTAGTTACATTGTGCATTCATTTTCATTGACTTCTAGAAAGTCTTTAACTTCCTTCTTTATTTCTTCCTTGATCAGTGGTAATTCAGTTGAGAGTTGTTCAGTTTCAACATATTTGTAGACTTTCTGTCATTTCTGTTGTTGAAAACCAGTTTTAATCATTGGTTGTCTGATAAGACACAGAAAGTTTTTTAAATTCCATGTGGTTCTGAGAAGAAGGTATATTCTTTTGTTTTTGGGTGATATGTTCTGTAGATAGCTGTTAGGTCCATTTGAGTCACAACATCTGTTAGTTCTCTTATTTCTTTGTTTAGTTTTTGTCTGGATGACTTGTTCATTGTTGAGCGTGGAATGTTAAAGTCTCCCACTATTATTGTGTGATGTTCTATGTGTAAGTTAAGCTTTAGTAATATTTCTTCTACAAATGTGGGTGCCCTTATGTTTAGGGCATAGATGTTCAGAATTGAGACATTATTTTTGTGGCTTTTTCCTGTGATGAATATAAAATGCCTTTCATCTCTTTTGATTAAGTTTGGTTGGAAGTCCATTTTGTTAGATATTAGGGTAGGTATAGCAGCTTATTTCTTAGGTACTTTGATTAGAAAATCTTTTTTTAACCATTTCCTTTGATATAATGTTTATCTTTAATGTTGAGGTTTGCTTTTTGTATGCAGCAAAATGTTGGATCCTGTTTTCATATTCAGTCTATTAACCTGTGCCATTTTCTTGATAAACTGAATTCATTGATATTTAGGGATATTAATGACCAATTTTGTTAGTTCCTATTATTTTGTTGTTATTGGTTATGTTGTGTGTGTGTGTGTGTGTGTGTGTGTTTCCCTTCTTTGGGTTGTGCTGGTATGAAACTACCCATTACCTGCGATATTATGGGTGTTGTTAGCTTCCTGGAGTTGGAGATTTTCTTATAGTGCCTTCTGTAGGACTTGGATTAGGGGTAAATATTGTTTAAATTGGACTTTGTCTTGAAATATCTTGCTTTACTCCCTCTATGGTGATTGACAGTTTTGTTGGATATAGTATTCTGCACTGACATCCTTGGTCTTTTAGAATCCAGACCCTGCTGGATTATAAGATCTCTGTTGAGAAGTTGAGTGCCATTCTAATAGGTTTGCCTTTATATGTTTGACAGTTTTTTCTTTGCCACTTTTAATATTCTTTCTTTTTTGTATGTTTGATTTTTTTCATTATTATGTGGCAAGGGGACTTTCTTTTCTGAACCAACCTATTTGGTGATTTTAAACTTCTTGTACTTTTATAGGCATGTCCTTATAGAGGAAATAAATTATTCAGTCAAAGAAAATGTTAAATCTAAAAAATTCCTAACAATAAACTGTAACATGAGGGTCAGGCTTGTCGAGAATTCTGGGAAGGAGGAAGCCCATTCCACCAAAGAAGCAAGATGTGATCTGCCTTGTTGAGAAAGGTACCGAGCCATGTGGCTAACATAGATAAGGATAATGGGTTAATATAAGTTATCAAAGATAGCACAAAGCCTTAACTAATGGGTCAATCTGTTTATAATCTTATGGAGACTTCTGTGTGATTTTCTTTGGGACTTGCTGGCTCTGGGAACTGAGCAGGACAAAAACCCATGACCAGCAGGCCCTCTTGTTACAGAATGACACCCATGTAGATAACTACATCCACAGAAAGCCTGAGAAAGGTTGGGAAAGAATAGAGTAAAGCATGTTTTCTTGGTAACAACAATTTCTTGGGTCTGCTCTGCTTGCTATAGGCAAGCAAGTGCTCTTATCTAAGAGAGGCTTCCTGATTCAGCTTTAGCTGCAAAGCCTTGCAGCTCTTTTAAGAGGTCGTGCCAAGAAACACATATATAGTGTTGATAGAAAGCTGACTGCATGCTTTTTGGCTTTTAGTCTGGGCTGTCCTGCCAGGGCAAACTCTGACTCTTTCAGGAAGGCAGTCTGACTAAGGAACATTTGAATGTGGTTTCTGAGTGCACTGCTGCAGCTTGCTTGCTGGCAGTGACCTTGAAATGCTGTATAGTTGTGGCAGTGAACAGGGCTCTGGTTGGTACCTCAGCAATGAGGTTGAAATCTCAGAAAGCTAAGTAATGGGCTTGATCTAGCCGTCAAAGTCAAGGCTTTAATCCTACCCATGTTACTTCGTAAATTAAAGACTCATGTGGTCAGAAAAAGAGAGATATACAGTAAAGAGAGATTCAAAGAAGAAAGAAAACCTCTAAATGGTTTACAGTGTGTGAAAATATGGAGGCTAAAGGTTAAAGTTCCTAAAGTAAAAAATAAAGACAGAGAGTAGTTGGGTGTAGTGGTACACACCTTTAATCCCAACACTTGAGAGGCAGAAGTAGATTGACCTTTGTGACTTCAAGGGGCAGGGGTAGATTGACCCCTGTGACTTTAAGGTGTGGTAGCACACACCTTTATTCCCAATGCCTAGGAGGCAGAGACAGACAGATTTCCCTAAATTCAAGGTATTGTAGCATACACCTTTAATCCCAGGACTTGGAAGGCAGAGGCAAGTGGATTTCTGTGAGTTCAAGGACAGCCTGGTCTATAGAATGAGTTCCAAGACAAAGATACACAGAAAACCTTTCTCAAAAAGCCAAAAAATTAAAAATAAAAGAAATAGAATTTAAAATAAGTCCACGTAAAGATGAAAAATACACAGAGAATCTTGATACTGTATGATATTGTGCTCTCTTTGAATTGTTTGAATGCTGAGGAAGGAGCAACAGCTGCTAAAAGATATTTGTTTATAAATGCTGCAGAATTAACCCAAGATATGTATTTTGAAAATACCTTGACTTCAAAATTGAAGTCAAAAGATATGTTACTTTGGAGAAGCGATTTTGCATTTGTTTCCACAGGAAATGAGAGACTGTGGATTCATTCTGAGTTAAGAAAAATCTGGTTTGATCAATGAAGGCCACCTGAGAAATCTCTGGTAGAAATAGATGGCCCAGATGTCTGAATTCAACATCCAGAACAGATTCAAGACTGCTACCTGAGATGATAAGGACTCACAGGATACTTGTCAGGACTGGATCATAACTCTAAATTTTCTTTAGGTCCCCATAAGATTATCAGTGCCCCCAACTAGCCAGAAGTAGCCTGGAATAATATGCCCACATCCCCCCCCCCCCAAAAATGAACTATGGATATTTTCCTTTTTTTTTTATGGGGGAAGTGGTGCAGCAGAATTGTCTGTATTCCGTCAGTCATGTTTTTAAATAAACACTGATTGGCCAGGTTGGAAGTATAGGCAGGAAAATCAGACAGGAAGTATAGGTGACACAATGAGAACAGGAATATTCTGGGAAGAAGGAAACTCTTCTCCCAGTTCTACCCAGATCACCAAAAAAGCAGGATGTAACCTGCCCCACTGAATAAAGGCACCGAGCCATGTTGCTAACACACTAGAATAATGGGTTAATATAAGCTACAAGAGCTAATAAGAAGCCTGAGCTAATGGACCAACCAGTTTATATTTAATGTAGACTCTCTCTGTGATTTTTCTTTGGGACTTGCCCCCTGTGTGAACTGGGTAGGACAGAAACCCCGACAAGCAGGTCCTTATGTTATAGTAGACATTCAGGATATCCAGACACTATGAAAAGACCAAACATAAGAATAATAGGAATAGAAGAAAGAGAAGAAACACAGCTGAAAACCCAGAGAATATATGATTGTTCAGGTATTGCTGTTGTATGATAGCTGGTCTCTAAAGATGCCATATTTCCTTTTCTGTTATTGATTATGTTCTTACACTGGCATTTAGACATCAGAATTTGGGATGATTTTAGGTCTGGATGTTGATCCCTTAGTTTGTCTTTGTTGTATGGTGTTTTGTTCCTTGGTTTCTCTTTCCTTTCTGGTCATCTGGACTAAATGGTAAAGGTTTCTGGTGACTAACCTGACTTCATGTTTAGTAGGGTATACTCTCTGCATTTTTTCTTTTTTGCAGAGAGGAGTGGTCCATGGATTCAGCCTGGCCTTTGCTAAAGTGGAAGCCTATTTTAAACTTATACATCAGAAAAAGAAACAAAGAGAGGGGATGTAGACAGAAGTGGAGTCCCAAGATATAGTCTGGCCTCTGCAGTCCCTATGACCACCCTGGCCTCCAGTACAGTTGCCAGTGGTGGTGTCCCTCATTCCGTTCTGTGTTCTAATAAGGCTGAATTCCTCTGAAGTTGTAGACCTGTGATTCCTAGATTCCCTGGCCTATGGGGTTCCTAGGCACAGCCTGATCTTTTGAAAGGCTTCCAGGGCTATGAATCCTAGTATAGAGCCCAGGGAAGTGCAGGCAGTCTGCTGTTGCTAAGGCTTTAAGAAATGTTACAGGGAATTGGACAGTATCTTGCCTGGGATTCCTACATTTGATCTGTACTCTGGTAAAGCTGAAGTCTTCTCCTATAGTTGTCAGCCAGGATATGAAGCAAAGGACAAGGGGTTGCCCATAGGGTGGAGTTTTGTGTGCAGGCTGGAATTTTTTGTGGAAGCTTAAAAAGTTTTAGTGGGTGGTGGAAAGTATCCAGTACAGAATGGAGTAGAGCTGGGCTGGGGGGGAGTTTCCATTGTCTTCCCATAATTTTTTTTTTATTTCATCAGTAGTGAAAGGCACTGTAGTCTCTGCTGGGTCTATACCTGTTAATTGACAAAGTCTCAATTTACCTTTTATAATTAATTCAGAGACTTTTCCCACATACATTTTTAATTTTTTACTTGGTTTCTGTGGTAAAGAGATGCATTCTAAGATAATATTGTCGCTCTGCATTAAAATTCCTGTAGGAGAAATTCTGGAAGGCAATATGACTAGAATACAATTAAGATTTGGGTTCACCCTATCCTCGTATGCCTTCTG
The DNA here is from genome assembly GCF_982192425.1 of Myodes glareolus. Lineage (NCBI taxonomy): Eukaryota > Metazoa > Chordata > Mammalia > Rodentia > Cricetidae > Myodes > Myodes glareolus. The sequence continues at coordinate 49,589,907 of NC_142041.1, read as the reverse complement.
TAATTTCTCCTAATCAATTATCAATTTCTTTTCTGCTTCAGCTGTTAATTCTCTGGGACTATTCAAGTCTTTAACACCATTTAAGGTTTTGTTTAAATTAATTATTAGATCAGGTGTTATCCCAACAGCTGACTGAACATGTCTAACAATCTTTGAAAGTCATTAAGAATCCACAACTGGCCTCTTCTAATTTGTGCCTTTAGTGTTCTAATTTTCTGTAAACCTATTTTATAACCTAAGTAACTGACATAATCTCTTCTCTGTATTTTTTTCAAGAGCAATTTGCAATCCCATTTTGACAAAACTTTCTTTACTTCTTCAAATATTATTTCTAAAGTATTTATGTTTGAATCAGATAGCAAAATGCCATCCATGTAATGGTAAATTATAGATTTAGGAAATTCTTATGTATTATTTTCAATGGCTGACTTACAAAGTATTGGCATCAGGTGAGACTATTGAGCATTCCCTGTGGAAAGATAGTCCACAGGTATCTCTTAGTAGGTTGAGAATTATTATAAGTAGGCACTGTGAAGGCAAATTTTTCTCTATCCTTTTCTTGCAAATGTACAGAGAAGAAACAATCTTCAAGTCAATAACTATAAGAGGCCATCCTTATAGTATTAGAGAATGCAGAGGAATTCCAGATTGTAGAGTGCCCATAGGTTGAATTACCTATTGACAGTTCTTAGATCTGTTACCATTCTCCATTTGCCAGATTTATTTTTAACAATAAATACAGGAGAATTCCAAGGGCTGGCTGATTCTTCAATATGATAAGCATCTAGTTGCTCTTGTACCAGCTGTTCTAAAGCCTGCAGCTTTTCTTCAGTTAGAGGCCACTATTTTACCCATTTTGGTTTCTTAATTAACCATTTTAAAGGTAGGGCTATTTGTTGATACCTATAAAGGTTTGCTAGTTTCCTTGTGTTTGTGTATAGCCTGTATGGCTGGTTACATTTGTATGTAGTACCTTATAATATCCCTTCCAAAATTCTGGGACTGCAGGAATGTTAATCTGGGAATTCCATTGCTACAGCAGGTCATGACTCCATAAATTTACTGCAATATTAGCCATATTTGGCCTCAGCTTCCCTCGCTGACCTTCTAGTCCTATGCAGTTAACCCATCTCGTGCTTTATTTAACTTGAGATATGGTTACAATTCTTAGTAATTGAACATCTCCCTCATGAAGAGGATAATTTGGATGCCAAGATTCTGGAGTAATGATATTTATGTCCACACCTGTGTCTATCAAGCCAATAATTACAATACCATTTATATGCACTCTTAGCCTTGGTCTTTGATCATTTATAGAAGTCTTCCAGAAAATACATTTCCTATTTCCTATCACAATTTTTGATTTATCCTCCATGTTTATTCCATCATCCTTAACAGTATGGTCTTTTATTGAAGGCTCTATATTTTTAATTTTCCTGATGAGACTTGTCCTCCACAGTGACAGAATGACTGGACCACTTTTGGCCTGGGTGCCTGGAAGAGGACCCTCAAGACGTTTCCTGATGGTATCAGATTGCCTTGTCTTTCTTTTGTTGATCTGCATTCATCAATCCAATGTCGATCTTTGCCACACCTTCTACATATACCTGAAGGCTGAGTCTTCCTATTCTTGCCATTCCCAGAGGAGACATTATTCCTAGGAATTCCTTGTCTACAATCCCTTCTCAGATGTCCTATTCTCCCACAAGTAAAACATTTAGCATTTTGATGTCTCCTCATTCCTTTGGAAATTGCTTCTCCTACCCAAGATTCTGTATTACATTTAATTGTCTCAATGTTCATTGTATGCAGAATCCATTTTTCCATAGGTGCTGATCTAACCTTTAAAGACCAAAGTATCTCTTTGCATTCTAAGTTGGCATTTTCAAAAGCCAGGGATTCAATAAATACTCACCTATCATCTGGGTATGTTACTTCTATTTGTACAGCCTTAGTTAATCTGTATTAAAAGTAACTAAAGGGTTCTCTCTGGCCCTGCTTAACCCTAGTATATGATGCAATCCATTTTCTTAGTTCTTGAATCCTGTCCCAAGTATTTAAGACTGCTTTGTGGCATATGGAAAAGATTTGTTCGTCATAAAGAACTTGATCCTGTGGGTCAGCATAATTGCTTTCACCAAGAATATGATCTTGGGAAGTCTCAAGTCCCTTTTCTTTTCCCTGTAGTTCTACAATTTTAGTCTCTTCTCTGAAATAACATTTAAACCTCAGTTGAGGCCCATTATCCTTGACTGTTGAAACTAACTCAAGCCAGTCATGTGGTATTGCCTTAATGATAGAAGCCCATTCCTTTATTATCTCCTTAACAAATGCAGAATGCAAGCTATAAGTTATGACAGCTTGCTTAATTTCTTTTAGATCATTCATTCCTGTAGATATTTATCTACCTTCTTTGGATCTTTTTGGGTCTTTGGAACTTGATGTTTTGTCAGAGTACATTACAGGGTAGGAAGCTAAAACCCTGGGTAAGTCATCTCTGACAGCTGCTGGCAATGTTGAATCCTGTCCATCTGCCTTCTTTCCTTGTTCATCAACCCCAATAATTTTCTCAATCATTTCAGATCTTTTTACTATTGTCTTTTGTAAAGCCTGAATCTCCTGGCTTATATATATTTCTAGTGATTTCATTAAGACACCTAGCCTCTTGTCCTCATTCTGCACATATGATTCTAAGGACTCAAGTTTTTACTTTAAAGACAACACCTCATCCTTGGACATTATTTGAATAGCATGCAGATTGCCATCCTAGAGAGATACTCTATCTGCTAACCTATCACAACTTTTTACCAAATTTTGATTGTCAGATTCAACAGTATGAAGTCTTTCAAATAATTTCTCAGTGCTTGTAGACATGAATTCAGCTTTGTTTGCCAAAATAATGTTACCCTTTTTAATAGCATTAATTTTTCAGGTTACTTTTGATTTTCGGTGGTAATAATTCTGTCAGCTAGATTTCATTATTAGCCTGTAAAGACTATATCATTTCTAAAAGTGACTCATTCTTGGCTCTGTTATCAAACCATTTTCTTAAGGATATAATATGAAGAAAAAACTAAGTCGCAATATCTAATAAATGGAGGTATCACCATAACCATATAAGCCTTGTAGAATACAATCCATAGTATTAGCAAAAAAGTTATTAAAAGTTTTAATGCTAATGTAGTCTACCATTATATAACTTTCAAGTTTATTAATTTATTAATTACCTGTTATGAGATCCAATAAATTGTTTAGGTGTAATAATCTTTATTGTCCAACAGGTGTCATGGTTGAAGAGTCACGACGAATAGCAATGCAACTGCTGGTGGTCCTGCAGTTTTCCACCTTGGTACTGGTTAAATATTGAGAAATATGCTTTGCTTGGCAAATTAAATACAATTAATTCAATTTCATACATGGAGCAAAAAGCCCAGAACTCACAGGCAAGGAGCACAAATTGGAAGTTGCACAAGTCACCACTTGGTAATGAATGTGGCATTGTAGGAGGGGATCTTCACAAGCTTGGGAAATTTCCAAGTTGCTGAATACAGTTAGCTCTACTATGGCAGGGGTTTTACAAAAAACTGCTTAAGTAAAAGTAAGCCAAACAGGTAGGGTTGGGAGACTTTCTGGGCTGTGTTCTGGTTAGGCCTTTAGGCCATCTACCTGGTAGGTGTGCAGTCTGAATGCACACGGAGTGCAGATAAAGAAGGATGCTAAAAGAGTATAATAGAAGGTTATTTATTTAGGGGATAGACTCACAGATCACAATCCTCTGCTGGAACAGGAACAGCCACCGAATCCTGCAGCCAGAAAAGAGGCCAGACATGTACTTTACATTGACATAAGTAGTATAAGAGGTCAAACTCAAGTGGGTGAGTAACTTAAAGGCTACTGGCAGTAAGAATTCCTACAGAAATGTCTAGCAGTAATTAAAGGATGCCTGAATTTGCCTTTCTCTATAATCAGATTGGTGACTACCCTATTTGTCATCATAGAGCTTTCATTCAGTAAACCTAAGCAGTTTTAATAAGGAGAAACCATGTAATTTCACAAATCAGTACAAATTATTTTGCTTAAGAGGTTCTATCTTTAATGTTTTGTGACTTCACTGGGAAATAAATGAACTATTGCTAGACTTTCTTATAAATGATCTTTCCAAGATCAACAAAGAGAAGCATCTGAAATTGGTCATTTTCTTTAATGGTAGTTCATGTTCTTTTATAAGGAAACATAGCAATAGCTGGTTCTGCTAAATAGAAAGGGAAATGGTGATTAGCATACATATTTAGCTTTCATTGGAAAAAGTCTTTAACTTCACTGGTTCAGACTAAATAATCATTGCATTGAAATAAGGAACTATGCCAAACCTCAGCCCTCCTGAGACTTTTTAGTGATTTAACAGCTTAAGCCTGAATCACAAATTAGTAGCATTATTATTTAATTTTATCATAAGACTACTGACTGTTTCATTTTTGACATTTAATATATAAACTGATATGTCTAATACTGACCAATATGTTCTCGTTGCCAACCCAATTCTCAAGAGCAAAGATAAGACAACATTTGTCTAGCTGTTTTGAGCAGAACCATGACACTGCCAAGCCACCTAGTACACATCACTACCATTGCTTTGTCAGTTTGTTGCTTTTCTCTATTGAGAACACATTCCTTGGCAATAACAGGCTAAGGATTTGGATAACACCTACTGTAGTTTGGAATCTAACATTGACAGAGCCTGTGTCTTTGTGACCTGGAATGAAAGAACATAGGCATTTTTTGGTCCAAGGAATTTTACCATCAGTCCTAAGGATATAATTGGCAGGAGCAATTTGTCTTTCAATCTCGGGCATTCTTAGTGAGCTATATTGAGAACAAAATCCACAGGGCTGCAGTGCAAAGACAAACATAAAGACAATAAAATTAAATAGGCAGGATACTTTCAATAAAATGGTTGAAAAATCTCTTCGGTGGAGGAATAATAAATAAAAGTTAGAAAAGTAATAAAAATACCTATAAAATAAACTCAGAGCCTTATTGTATTAAAATTTAAGTTCTGAAGACTAGGAAAAAAATCCATGGTGGTGTGTATGTTCTACCATGTCTTGTAGTGAGTCAGATCTAACCAGACTGACAGTTTTCATGAGTAAGAATATGTACCAACTTCAGGAGTTGTTGCATAATACTAAGTTTCTTACTGACTTTTTGCTTAATGGATTTAGTATTTCTTAGTTGACTAAGGCTTACATCTGTTATTAATGTATAGATAAAAAAATAGTTCTTTACATTTACCCTTCCTTCCATAATTACTAGCTCAGTTCTTACCTGAAAGAAGAGTATGATGGTTGGAACAAGAATGCTCCCCAGAGATTCACATACTTGAATACTTAGGGTGTGGCATTACGAGGTGTGATATTGCTGGAGTAGGTGTGGTTTGATTGGAGCCCACTGGGAGTGGACTTTGAAATTTCAGAAGCTCAAGTCAGGCCAAGTCTGTCTCTCTTCCTTCTCCCTGACGATCCAGATGTAGAACTCTCAGTTAACTTTTCAGTACCTTGTCTCCCTGTGTGCTGGCATGCTTCCCACCATGATGACAGTGGACTAAACCTCTGAATGCAAGCTAGATCCAATTAAATACTTTCTTTTATAAGAGTTGCCATGGACATCATGGTCATGGTGCCTCTTCACAGCAATTGAACATTGACAAAGACAAAGAGTTATCCCAAATCAACAATTTCTTTACCCTGATAAACAGTAGGCAGGGGCTTCCAAATGCCTGCTTCTTTGTCTTTTATTAATAAAGTGAAGAGAATAAGTTCATATACAACCAATTTCTAGTTAAGGACTGATTAGATAGTTTCACATAGCAGTCATAAATAGTGAGTTAATGTGTGTATGCGTTCACTGTTTAGATCATTTTCTTATCTACACTTGCCCTATCTCATGAGTACTTTTGATATATGATTATTCTTTGAGTTTTTTTTTTCTTTTGGCCACAAATAACTGCTAGAGTTTGCATGTTTTCTATCCAGGACCTGAACATAAAATTTCCAAGCAGAATCTTCATAGGCAACATTACTTGATAACTTTTACCTGACAAGTATAGGTGATTTACAAAAATTTGCATTGAGCAGATCTATTATACATAAATTTTAAATATGTAAATAAACAAAAATCCATACTAATATTTTGATTCAAAATTAAACATCATGGGCTAGTTTTGACTAATTCTTTTTTTTTATCCACATTTTTATTGATTCTCTGAGAGTTTCACATCATGCATCCTAATTGCAATCCCCTCAATGTTCTTCCATGTCCACCTTGTCCCCTTGTGACCTACCCCCAAAAGAAGTTAAAAAGAAATCAAAAAAGAAAATCTACTTTTTGATATCTATATACTCACAGAGCATGGTAAAATTCATCCTGGCCTGTTTTTTAAACAGACTTGAGTTCTTCTGCGTTCATATTTTCCCCAATATGACATAAAATTTGGGAAGCTACACTTCAGCATCACTGTAACAAGCTTTACACATTCTCTTCAGTGGCTTCCAGTCTAGTCTGCTGCTTTTGAGGGTGATGAAGTGAGAGTACGAGGAGTCGCAGAAGTCCGTCTATTTTTTTTCTCCCTCTCAACTATGCATCTGCAGTCATCGATATCATAGACAAAAATAGTCTCCTTGCACTTCACAGTCAGTGGGAGCAAGGGTCATGGGCTACCATTGGGTTTCTGGCTACAGCACATACCATGAACATGGCCTTCTGTAGAAGAAGAACTGTGGATACAGACAAGGCCCTGATAGGATGCCTGGCCTATGGATATCACCATGGCCTCGGATGATGGCACAGGCCACCTATGTCAATATGAACCCTGATAACAATGTAGCCTAGAGATATCATGGTTTTAGGCTGCAGCACAAACCACATACTTCTGCATGACCTCCAGTTGTAACATGTGCCACAGACATCATCCTGACCACAATCAAGGTGCAGTCAGGCAGGGCATGGATGGGGGTTCACAGACCTGACTGGTTTTCCTCTGTTGCTGTCAGACCCAAACCCTCCTTCAACCAGGATGTTACCTAATTATTTTTTATTTTTCAATTATGTCATTTGTATTGTTAACAAATATTTTTCCTGGTATTAGCAGCTACTCAATTGCCTTTTATGTGTGACTATGCACCTGTTTATCTATCTTCTAGTAGTTTCAAACTTAGAAGAAACTACAGTTAACAATAGGTTTAACATTTCTTGCTTCTGCTAGATTCTTACTCCATTAATATTCCCAAGAAATATGCAAACAAAATACAATCTTAGCACCAGCTACACAAAATCTTTTCTTTGCGTACTTAGGCTAGCAAATAATAGCGTGATAATATAGTTCAAGTCATCATTTTAGCTTGTTTATAAGTTTTAGGATTTCTTTTTATGTTACTCAAAAGATAAGAAAAAGTTCACATAATTTAAAACTTCCAATACTTTAACAAGGTACATGCATAGATGTCCTGATTATGACTCTTTTCTTTTTCTCATTTTTCCTCATAGGTAATTATTTTGATTAATTTTATTTTATTCACATTTACTTCTTTGTGAAAATATAAGCAAATAAGTATATCTGTATATTCATATGTCTTCTATTTCATACACAAAATTAGCATACTATAAACTGTTCTGTATTTTGCATCTTCCCTTAACAATTTATTCCAGATATTGCTCCACATCATTATGTACATATAAATGTGTACACAAACACACATACATATGCATATATACACATATATACATACATAATTGTTAAATTCCCCATAGCTGTTATATTATCTCATCTCCTCCCAACAAAGCGCTAATGTCTGCATCTTCATGCCCTCACTGACAGAATAAAATTTTATTATTTTTGTCAATCTAATTCATGAGAAATGACAGCTAATTACAATTTTAATTTGCATTTATTTATTATACTGAGGTTAGCATATTTTTATATAATAAAGAACTGTTTTCATGTATTTCTTATGATTAGATATTTATAATTTTGCCTATATACTTGAACTGTTGGAAAAAGTTTAAAGAAAAATGCTAAAATGTCTACTCCAGTTTGACACAACATGGTTCTAGGCAAGCAGTGCTTTCCACTTATAATGATAATGCAGTTAGCTTTGGGAATGTACAAACTATGTGACAAGTTGCTGTATTGATTCATAATAAAATAAATGATTTCCTTCTTATAATTACTTGTTTGTAGTTTTGGTAGTGTTATGCGGTCCTCAAATCAGTCCATCTGTCTTACTAGTGATTGCAGCTGTGCATTCGAAAATCTAGGTGAAAACACACAAGGAAAAATATCTTGATTATAACAGTACATTATTTTTTAACCTTTGGAATAAGCTCCCCATGGAAGTGAGGGAAGCCCATCACTACCTTCATTTCACATCAAACTCTCATATACAGAAGCCAATTTGTGAATGTAAATCACTTGGGAAATACATTGCTGTAGTAATGTAAAATAAAAATGCATATTTTGTTGATTTGATGCAGAAAAAAAGAAGTAGAAGACTAAATTGAATACTTCCATAATTATAATTACGGCTTCCCAAGCACAATGCTGTTAGATAACTCCACTTTATTTTTATAATACAGCAAACTTCCTCTCTTGCCCTAAGGAGGACACATGCTACTAGATTCCTGAATACACCCAACTTAATCTATTAGAACAGGTGTGATTTAAAAGCACATACACATACAAAGAAGTGTGTTCAAAATGACTGAAACAGAGAAGACAACTCCATTATGCATCAAGGGAAAGATCAAAGAAAATCTACAAAACAGAGTTCTGGAATAGACTCATTCTACTGCAAACAGTAGAAATATAAATATTAACATGTACATACTCTAAGAACATGAATATCGGAGTCTTCTTTTCTTTATTTATTCCTTTCTTTTTTTCATTTTAGCTATTGCTTAGAGCGAATCTTAATTATTTTCTCTATACACTTATTAGGCTCATTTTAGCAAATTTTCAAAGCTACCAAATTCCAAGTGGATAAGCATTAACTGATCCTGTGACCTGAATTTATATCTTAAAGAATTACATGGTATGAAGACAGATTCAAATTCATCAAGTTGTCCTGTGAACTATTGAATGCATGTGATCACATACACATACACAATACACACACACACACACACACACTAAATGTCATAAACAAAAAACTATGAAAAGATTAACTACTGCAAATTACCAGTAGGTTTTAAATGACAAGAATATACATATATGTCTTAATAACAAATCAGAAATGATTGTATAGTTATTCCTATAAAATCTATGTTCTGGCCATTATAAAACCTTGAAAAATGTTTGCATAAAACAGTCATTTAGTTAATTTGTCAGATCAAATGACCAAAAGCCTTCTAACCCAGCATCAAATACAGAATCCTAAGGGGAAGATCATATTCTCCTGATAAGAGCATAGGGATAGATCAGTGGAGGTTATACCTTGACTGTGGTTTTAATAGTTTAGTAAATGCATTTGTATAAATTATACTAATTTCCTCAATGTCATTCATAACGTCCATCATCCTAAATAATGAGCCACTAAATTGGTGCTCCAACATGTGCTAGCTAAATCCACATAAAACCTGAAAGGGCTTTGAAAGCAATTAAAGACACACACACACACACACACAGAGAAAAAAAATCACCTCAGGCACATTTATTTTCTTTGTCTGGAGGCATGCTGCAGCTCTCTTAAAAGAGGTCTTCCTGATTCAGCAGTAGAAAAAAAATACCATGCAGTTTCAAAATGGGGCTTCCTGGACCATGCTGCCAGTATGAATTCTGGTTCTTTCAGGAGACCAATCATTTAAATGGGAGAGAGAAGAAAAAGAGTACAGGATGTCAAAGAGTAAAGATAATAAAATAAATATTAAACTTGTAGAAAAATAATAACTAAGAAAATAAGCCATGTAAAGATGGAATATACACAGAGAGTTTGGATTATATATATTATTGTGTTATCTTTGAATTTTTTTGACTGTGAAGTAGCTAAGTACAGAGATATTTTATTATATAGGCTGCCAATCTAAACCACCATAAAGGTATCTTGATTTCAGAATTTGAGTCTGAGGACTTGGTCCTTTAAAAAGGAGGTTCTTCTTTTGTTTCACAGAGGATGAAAACCTGTGGAATCCTTCCAGATTAATGTGGTTTGATGTTCTAAGACCCCCTTAAAGGTTACTGTGAACACTCCCCAAAAATTACTTCACTCAATAAACAGCCGAAGAAGTTTGGATAGAACTATGCCAAAATTCCCTACATGATTGTTAATAAATGTTTGTTTACAATTAATGGGGATATGATATAGAGATGAAATGAATACTTTGCATAGGTATAGATCTTGGTTTATTGATTCAAATTTTGGGTCAATTTTGTTATATGTATATCTCTGCTCTTTATTAAGGTATTGTGCTTGTGTAGTTCATTTAAAATGTAATGTATAATTAAGAAATATTGGTTAATAAAGAGTCATCTATAATAGTCAAGCTTATAGTTATGCTAGTCAGGTTTTCTAGATGTACAAAGATACATTTCCATTGGATAGATATTCTTTAAATCTTTCAAAGACTATAGATTGTGGCATTTAAAATGTTTTAAGAGCTTAGTACTTTTAATGACAATGAGGCACATCAGCTCCTGGCAGTACCAGTCTACTTCAAGAGGATGATGAGAACCAAAGAGGCTCCTTATAGAATTTGTTAGCCATTTGGTCAAGAAACTGCTCTTTCCTGGACTGCCTGATGTTATGCTGTATGAACTGGACATGCAGGACCCACGTAAAAATGACTGCTGAACTTGACTAAAGATGAGACTGTCCTTCCTGCTTCATGAAAGAGTCTGTAAGACATTCTGCAGAATATAGAAAAAAGTGACTGAAAAACTTTCAATAAAGGTGGAACTGTCTTTGAAATTTCCCTCTTCATGAAATCGTGTGCTGGATACTATAGGCCAGTATGCTAAAGATGGGTGCCTGCCCCAAATATATAGAAAAAGTTTGGGTGACTGTCTAGTCAGCAAGATGTCTCTGTCAATTCTCGAGTTTTGGAAGTTGCTTACAATACACTTCCTTTTTACTTAGGTAATGTTATATCCTTCTGCAATCTTGGATAGAGTTGAATAACAGATAGTTATAGTTTTCCTTAGTTGTGATAAAAGGTAAAGTAGATATAAATATTGTAACTATAGTTCTTGCTTCGTATCTGTTTTGTTATATGTAATTTTACTATGTTAAAGTTAAAACCTTTTTTTATTTAAACAGAAAAGGAGCAATAGTGTAGGAAGTCCTCCTGTATATGTGTTGCTTTTATTGATTAATAAAGATGCTGCTTTCAGTCAATGACTAACAGAATATAGTCAGGTTGGAAGAGATATATATGCAGAGAAGAGGTGGTGTCAAGGAGACACCATGTAGCCCCACAGGAGACAGACATAACAGAAGCCTGCCAGGAGGCTACAAGCCTTGTGGTGAAATGTAAAATAATGGAAATATATTACTTGTAGATGTAAGAGTTAGATAGCAATATTCTTAAGTAATTGGCCAAGCAGTGATTTAATTAATACGGTTTCTGTGTGGTTATTTCAAGTCTTGGCAGCCAGAAACAAACAAGCAGCCTCCGACAACACCTATTATCACCAGTGAATGCCCACTTATCCTTAAGGTTCCACAAGGATTATCAAAATCTTTGATAGAGAAGAAATATAAGGATAACTAGAGTACTGCTGATAGTAGCCTGTAGAGAGCGGTCTTCTTTTTTGTATTCAAAGTTGATGATCAGCAATGGGTGAGTGTTCTGACTCCACATCCTCTCCAGCTTTGGAAATCAGTGTGGCAGTTTCTCAGGAAATTGGGAGTCAATCTACCTCAGGATTCAGCAATACCACTCTTGGGAATATACCCAAGAGATGCCCAATCATGCTACAAAAAGCATTTGTTCAACTATGTTCATAGCAGCACTATTTGTAATTGCCACATCCTGGAAGCAACCTAGATGTCCCTCAATGGAAGAATGGATAAAGTGTGGAATATATACACATTAGAGTACTACTCAGTGATAAAAAATAATGACATTTTGAATTTTGCATGCAAATGGAGAGAAATAGAAAATATCCTGAGTGGGATAACCCAGACTCAAAAAGATGAATATGGTGTGTATTCACTCATTAGTGGACTCTATCCATAAACAAAGGGCATTAAGCCTATAGTTCACAAAACTAGAGAAGCCAAATAACAAGGTGAACCCCAAGGAAAACCTATATAGATCATCCTGGAAATTGGAAGTAAACAAGATTACTAGACAAAACTTGGGAGCATGGGGATAAGGGTGGGGTGAGGTTTGGTGAAGGGGAGAGGGGGAGAGAGAAGAAAGAAAGGAAAGACTGGAGAGAGCTTGAGGGAGTGGGAGGGTGGAGATGGAGGAAGGGCAGATATAGGAGCAGGGAAGAAGATATCTACATTAAGGGAGCCATTTTAGGGTTGGCAAGAGTCTTGGCTCTAGAGGGGATCCCAAGTGTCCACCGGGATGTCCCCAGCTAGGTCCTTAGGCAGCAGAACAGAGGGTGGCTGAACTGGCCTTGCCCCACTATCACACTGATGATTATCTCGAATATCACCATAGAATCTTCTTCTGGAGCACGGATGGAGATAGAGACGGAGACCTTCATCAGAGCAATGGACTGAGCCCCCAAGGTCCAGTTGAAGAGCAGAAGGAGGGAGAAGATGAGCAAGGAAGTCTGGACCACGAGGGGTTGGTCCACCCACTGAGACAATGTGCCTATTCTAATGGGAGCTCACCAAATCCAGCTCCACCAGGACTGAATGAGCATGCGATCAAACCAGACTCCCTGAATGTGGCTGAAAATGGGGGCTGACTGAGAAGCCATTGATAAAGGAACTGGGACTTGTTTCTGCTACATGCACTGGCTTTTTGGGACCCTAATCTAGTTGGATGCAAAGCTTTCTAGGCCTGGATATGTGTGTGTGTGTGTGGGGGGGGTTGGACTTCCCACAGGGCAGAGTTTCCTGCCCTCTGTTAAGGAGGAAGGGGAAGGGAGGAGGGTGAATGGGGGAGCGAGAAGGGAATGGAAGGAGGGGAGGAAGTGTAAATTTTTGAATGGAAAAATAAGTAAAAAAGATAAAGTCACCTAGGGATTCAAAAAAAAGGAAAGAAAAAAAAAACAAAGTTGGTGATCACCAGTAGAGACATGGTATATGTCTATGTGGACATGCATACATGTTTGGTCATGTGGAGGCCAGAAAACTAATTCAGGTCTTCTTTGTTCTTGTTCTTTTTCCTTGTTCTGTGAAACATGATCTCTCTCTGGCCTGAAACTTCCCAAGAGAGCTAGCCTGACCAGTACTGGGATGACAAGCACGTGTCACGACTGTCTAGCGATTAAATTTGGGTAGTATAAATCTTCTTCTGGTCTTGTAAATGGAGACTACTCTTTTGTTTCTTGGCCACCCAGACCCAAATAATCATACAGAAACTATATTCATTACAACACTGCTTTATCAATAGCCTAGGCATATTTTTAGTTAGCTCTTATATATTAAACTAGCCTACTTTAAGTCATTTGTTTATTGCCATGAGACTGTGTCTTAACAGGTAAGATTCTGCTCTGGCATCTTTCTCCTTTGGCAGCTACATGGCATCTCCATGACTCTGCCTACTTTCTCTCTGTATCTTTGTTTGGATTTCCTGCTTGACTTTAACTCTACTATGTCATTGGCTGAAACAACTTGTTTATTAACCAATGATACTAAAGCATTCATAATATACAGAGGGAAATCCCACATCAAGTCTTCATGCTTACAAAAGAAGCACTTTACTGATAGTTGTACCCAAAGCACTGTCAATATCCAATTTCTTACTTCAGAAGAAGAATGTGCAAAAAATTTCTTCAATCTACTATAGTTTATTTATTGCAATTTCCTCTCAAGATGAGTTTATGTATACTAACAGATAAAAAAGGCAGAATATTTTTAAATTAGGCTACAAAAATATTTTTCTAAGAGGATAAATGAAAGAAATCCAGCTTTCGTAGCTGTCCTTAAGTCAGACTAACACCTTATTTCTTTAACCTCAAGCATCAGCACATTGGACTACCTCCATTTCAATGGTGTTTATATGTGCTGAGGTCAAAACGGGACAAAGCATGAAAACGGCAAATTAGGAAATTCTGTTCTGACTTTGTCTGAGAATATTTCACTACTTATATTAGGTTTTTTTTTTTTTCGTCAACTGTCCCTCAAGTTATGGCTAAAGATTTTTAAAGTGGAGAGTGGTTGTTAATGGACAAAGACCAAGGTGCTCTGTGGGAATAATCATTGGAAACTGACCAGGATTGTTAAGGAATTCATAAAGCTATCTACTTCTATTCAGCACTTTTAAGTGTAGGAATATCCTACCACCACAAAATAATTATTTAAAATGAGGTAATATGTTGCATTGCACTGTACAAGCTATAAGCAATTATAGAGGGATATACTTTCTCCATGTGTATTAATAAGGCTGAACAGAATATCAAGAAATAAAATCCTAGAATCTATAACAACTTCTGAGTCAAATTGAAAGAAATTATTGAAGAATTCATTGTATTATTGAAACAAAGCAAAACTAAATGAATTGTGACAGTGTAATATAAATCACAGGATAGTATCACATCTTAATAATCAGTGCAGAACAGAAGAGAGACTTCTGGACTGATCTACTGTGCAGAAAATATGACATGACAGAAGAGCTTCCACAAGCTAAGTCTTAACACACTGGCACAGTAAGTCTGGTTCTTAAATGATATAACTGAGAAGTCACTCAGGAGACTGGCCATGGGCAGAAAAGAGTGTGACCAGCCATTCTTCTTACTTGGACTTATTGATTTGAACTAAACTTGATTCCCTAGTACCCAGAGATAAAATTCCTAACACAGCTTTTTATTCAGCTATGTAAACCCACAGCTAATTATGATGTGCCAAAACAAGGCTGCAGAAAGTATAATCTATTAGCAATAACTTCTGTCTAACAAGATAATTGCATCTGGAATAATGAAATGCTCATTTTAGTATCAAAATTAATAATGTCATATCAATGCCATTAATAATTAAGGATTCTTTTTATATCATCACATCATTAATAACAAATGCATTATGAATAGTTCTATTAATATCAACAATAATAAAAATAATATCACATTTCCTTTCTATAGTTAACAATTCTACAAGTATAACAAAATGCCATACATATCTAGACCAAACCCTGCTGTGTAAGCAGTCTATCTACACATTATTGTTTCAGATAAACAAAATAGCCCTTTGTTTTTCTAAACAGTAACTTATACATAAAAGATTTCACCAATATTCAGAAAAAATATGAAAATTTTATTTAAACTTGGACAATTCCATGCCTGTGAGAACATGCTGATCTGGGACAGTGCCCAGTGGCAGGTTATGAGGCTATTCCTAAGTTCAAAGTCATTTCACTTAGGAATGAGTGCCTATACTTCTCTTTCCCTTATAATTTAAGCTTATGCTACCTATAAAACTTTTTATGAACTCCAACTTACATATTATTTTTACATTTCATCTTCCTGTTGTCAAGGGTAATTAATTGCATTTATTCAATGTAGGCAATTTTCTGCTCATCTGAGTATTCTCTGTGTCTTCAATGAGTTTTTTTTCTTCGATGAGTTTTAACTAATAGAATTAAATCTGGGTCAGATATAAGTAAAACAAAGCATGAAGGTAGGCCAAATATAGCCCATAGTCTGATTACTAAATAAAGTTTTATTAAAAATCACCAATTGGTTGACCAGTGTCAAATAGTAAATCCTGAAAAATATATACCTTTATTGTATATATTTTATATATAACTATATTGTGTATATTGTGTGTATGTATGTAACTATGACTAAGCAGATTATATTTAGACACATGTGCACATGTGCATGTGTGTGTGGTGTATCCAATTGCAATCAATGGGAGAAAACACTATGAATTTGAAGGGAACTAGGGAAAGATATATGGGAAATTTTGGAGTAAAAAACGGGAAAGAAGAACATAACTATAGTATAATCTCAAAATAAGGAATAGTGATTATTTAAATTACTAAACTATTGTTGAATAAAGATATTTGTGACTAAGCTGATAAAGATGATACTTAGTAAGCACAATGATAAAAAACGTGGCCATAACCAGTAATCTATGCAAAGTTATGCCAGCTTTCAACTTATAGTAGCAGAGAGTAGTAGAGGTAGAGATGATATAGTCCAAAATGATAGTATCCATTTTTCCTGACTTATAGAAAGTATGTAGATAAAATTCAAGAACATGTTAAAATGATTATCTACCATGATCAAGTCAGTCTCATTCTAGACATACTTAAATTAAAAAGTGCAATCAACCACATTAATATACTGAAGGATAGATAATGTTATTAAATGCAAAGAATGCTTTTCACAAAATCCAAATCCTTTCATTTTAAAAGTCCTAGAGAATCTTTGAATACAGTGAACATAGCTCAGAATACAAAAGGATAATATATAGCAAGCCACTAGGCAACAATTTTGGGGAAGGTTACTTGTTGGTTCCCTGCCGCCCAGCTAGCTTAGACCTGAAATAATCACACAGAAATTGTATTAATTAAATCACTGCTTGGCCCATTAGCTCTAGTTTTTTTATTGGCTAACTCTTATATTAATTTAACCCATTTTTATTAAGCTGTATATTTCCACATGGCTGTGGCTTACCAGGTAAAGTTCCCAGCATCTGTCTCCGGCAGCTCCATGGCATCTCTCTGAGTCTGCCTCTTTTCTCCCAGCATTCACTTTAGTTTTACCCACCTAGCTCAGTTCCACTATAGCTCTACTATAGGCCCAAAGCAGTTCCTTTATTCATCAATGATATTCAAGCATACAGAGGGAAATTCCACATCATACCACCATCAACAAGAATGTCCATTATCTCTCTCTCTGTTCAATATAGTGCTTGAGGTCTTGGCTAGAGAAATGAGAAAAATGAATGACTTGAGCAATACAAATAGAAAATGAAGAAATAAAATTATTCCTATTTTCAGATGATTCTATACATAAAGGTTTATAAAGACTTCAGTAGAAACTACAGATGATACATTTTTCAAAGTAGTAATATATAAATTAGTTCACAAAAGATATATATTTCTTTTTTTTTACTGATTTTATTGGGCTATAAATTTTTCTCTGCTCCCCTCCCCTTGTCCCCCCTTCAAACATCTCCATGGTCCCAACACCCCTAATTTACGCAGAAGATCTTGTATTTTTCTACTTCCCATGAAGATTAGATCTATGTATGTCCCTCTTAGGTTCCCCATTATTTTCTAGGTTGTCTGGGATTATCATTTGTAGTCTGGTTTTCTTTCCTTTATATCTAAAAGTCACTTATGGGTGAGTAAATATGATATTCATCTTTCTGGGTCTGGGTTACCTCACTCAATATGATGTTTTCGAGATCCGTCCATTTGCCTGCAAATTTCAAGTTGCTATTATTTTTTCTGCTGTGTAGTACTCCATTGTGTAAATGTACCATGCTTTCCTTATATATTCTTTTGTTGAGGGGCTTTTAGGTTGTTTTTAGGTTCTGGCTATAATGAACAATACTGCTATGAATATCGTTGAGCACATGTCCTGTACTTGTAGTACAATTGAGCATCCTTTGGGTATATACTTTCTCTGATGGCTAAGAATGTTGAACATTTCCTTAAATGTTTTTCAGCCATTGTAGATTTGTCTGTTGAGAGTTCTCTGTTTAGGTCTGTACTCCATTTTTTTATTGGATTATTTATCCTATGAAGACCAATTTCTTGAGTTCTTGTATATTTTGGAGATCAAACCTCTGTCTGATGTGAGGTTATTGAAGATCTTTTCCCATTCTGTAAGCTGTTGTTTTGTCTTGTTGACCATGTCTTTTGCTTTACAGAAGCTTTTAAGTTTCAGGAGGTCCCATTCATTAATTGTTTCTCTCAGTGTTTGTTCTACTGGGGTTATATTAAGGAAATGGTCTCCTATTTCAATGTGTTCAAGTGTGCTTGAACTTTCTCTTCTTTGAGGTCTAGTGTGTTTGGTTTTATGTTGAGAGCTTTGATTCATTTGGACTTGAGTTTTGTGCATGGTGATAGATATAAAACTATTTTCATTCTTCTGCATGTTGATATCCAGTTATGCCAGTACCATTTGTTAAAAATGCCTTTTTTCATTTTATAGTTTTTGTTTCTTTGTCAAAAATCAGGTGTTCTCAGGGGTGTGTATTAATATCTGGGTCTTTGATTCAGTTCCATTGGTCTTTCTATCTTATTTATGCAAATATCAGGCTATTTTCAGTACTGTAGCTCTGTAGTAGAGTTTGAAGTCAGGTATTGTGATGCCTCCAGAAGTTCCTTTATTTTCCTGGATTGTTTTTGGTTATCCTGAGTTTTTTTTTTTTTGCTTTCCCATATGTAGTTGAGTATTGTTCTAGATAATATCTTTCTTATATTAAGACAAACATACCAAAGAAGGATTCAAAAAAGTGATCCTATTCACAGTAGCACCAAAAATATCGTAGAATAAATATAATTGAATGGAACACTAATGAAATAAAACATTTAAGAGAGTAAAGAAAGAAATTAAAGAACAAACCAGAAGATTGAAAGGCCTCTCGTGTATATGAATTGTTTGGACTAATACTCTGAAAATGGCCATATTATGAAAAGTAATCTATGAATTTAATGCAATCCCCATCAAAATTTAAAAGTAATTCACAGAATTTGAAAAAAATAGTCTTAAATTCTATTTGGAAACAGAACACTCAGGATAGGAAAACAATCCTGAATAATAAAGTAACAGCAGGAAGTATTAACATCCCCAATACTCAGTTACTCTACAAAGGTGTAGTAATAAAAACGCCATGATACTAAAAGGCAGATCAAGAAAATAGAATTCAAAGAACACAACGAGGACAAATATTTCTAGAAAAAGAATCCAAAACAACATACTACAGAAGAAAAGGTATTCAACAAATGATAATTTAAACAGGGGGATAGCTCTTCTAGAAAAGTCAGAATAGATCGTTATTTCTCATTCTGAACAAAACTAGACTCCAAATGGATCAAAGATATAACCATAAAACCTGACATCCTGAATCTGAAAAATGAGAAAGTATGTAACACACTTGAACTTGCATCCAAAGGGGAGGACTTTATGACTATGCCCTGAGAGATACAGTACAGGCATTAAAACCATTCATTGACAAATGTCCCAATATAAAACTGAAAAAAAATCTGAATAGCAAAGAATCTAATTATTCACATAAAGCAGCAGCCCACAGAATTAAATAAAAATCTTTTGCCATGTGTATATTTTACATAGGTTTGGTATCTAGGATATAGAACAAAGTTAAATAGCTAAACATTAAGAAAACAAAATGCAATTAAAAATAGGACATAAGTCAAACATACCAATGTAAGTCAAAGTATACTATATGTGTATATTGTGTATGTTGTGTGTGTGTGTGTGTGTGTGTGTGTGTGTGTGCGTGAGAGAGAGAGAGAGAGAGAGAGAGAGAGAGAGAGAGAGAGAGCACATCAGAATAGAGCCAGCCAGTGAGAGGACTCCACAGGTAAAGGCACTTGTCTTCCGGGGATACAGATATGCTAACTTGAGTTTATGCACCAAATTCATGTAAAAATGGAAGGAATGAATCAACTCCACAAAGTTGTCCTCTGCCTCCACACCTGTGTCATGATCAATGGATCAGACACACATACATTATATACACACATTGACAAAATTAGCTGAATAAAACCAATAGACAAACTGAACTTTTACAACTTTACAATGTGTATACAAATGAAAACATATTTGTCCATGACAAAGAGTGTTAATAAGAAATAAATGGCATAAAGGAATGAAAGAAACAAGAGAACACCTTTGCATGAAACAATGTTCATAGGAAGCCATGTACAATTCTGATAAATTTTAATGTTTGTACCCAAGGTCCAAACAAAACATACAAATATAAAATGAAAAACAAACAAACAAAAAATAGGAAGAGTTATCATGTGATTCTTTTCTCAGGATATTAAGCCAAGTGTTATTGAAACTCAGTTTCTCAAATGTATTTGTAATGGGATTTATTTGTAATATATCAGTATCTGAAGCAGTAAGTCTCCTGAATGTAAATTAAGCAGTTGTAATCCTATGAGTTTCATGAATGAATGAATGCAAGGGAAAACAACAAGCAAATAAGACCTAACTCTCCTCTGCCTCAAGAAAATGAAGTGTGTGTATCTCAGTGCTTTATAATGACAAATAATCCTTAAAGACTCAGCTGTTTTTTTTTATTAGACTTAGTTTTATTGCCTGAGCTAAAGGGCACTGACATTTTGCTTCTGTATAACATCCTGTATAGTTTTTTTCCCCCAAAACTTGAGAGATATGATTCCCTGTTTCAGTACCATATAAAGGAAAGACTGTGTCTGGTTTTTCTGTAGGTGAATGTTTGCTAGAAATTATCTTTTTGCTATTAAGTGAAAAAAATTTCGAATTCTAATATAAACAATGCAAGGGAAGTCTTTTTAGTTTTGCTCTAGTTTTTCCAAATGCTAAGTAATTTTGACATTGGCATTTGAGATAAAACAAACTCATCTTTCCAAGCAGAGTTGGATTTGTTAGAAAGACTGCTGCAGTACAGTTCTGGGCTTGCAATTGGAAGTGATTCGTGAACACACCAAGGCAAAACAGAAAAGAGAAGCTGAGAAGTAAGGGCTTTCTTTCTAGACTGCATATCATTTTCAGAAGGTTGCATCTAGAAGCCTGTGAATGTGATCCCTGAGATTGTTTCTTTTGTGATGTGCAGTGACAGGCTGATCTCAGAAGGGCAGGAGGAGGAGGAAGTAGTGTGGCCTGAATGAAAGTATTTTACCTGTACAGTTATAAATCTTTCACCATCTCTTTTACTGTGGCCCTTCTTTATACATTTTCTCATTTCTAAAATGAAGCCAATGTCACCCATTTGAAAAATAAGTTATTATCAAAGTACAGACAGCAAAAGTCTGTTTAATCCATTTCCGCATAATGCTTCCCTTCACACAGTTATGTATCTTGTTTCTCAATGCAGAAATACATCAAAAACTCAGATCTGGTTTATTTTCTTCTGTTTCTTACAGAAATCATAAAGATCTAGATGTAGCTCTTGGAGTTAATTTCAGAAGCAAATAGTTGTGTTTCTGATCTAATCAGATACTCTGATCTTATAAATACATTGTGTTCAGAAGCAGTGAAAAGGAGGTGAAGGCCAGGCATAGGTTCAAAATTCTTACCCCAGTGCTCTTTTGCTTATGGTCAAGCACATTTCCATGCTACACATTTCTCATTCCTCTCTGTCTCCTTACGTTAGCTCTGCTCATAGCAGGGACAAACACTCATCCCTTACACTGCAATTGCTCCTCCCAGACCCTGCCGTCATCTCTTCAACCTCAGAATAGACACCCTGTCTTGTTGGTCAGTTGAAAGCAATATTCCTGTAATCAGGGCTTGTGTCTGTACCTCACTGATGCTTCCATGTAACATAACCCATTGTGAATAATAGCTTGATATTTGCTGCAAACATATACAGGTAAACTACCCTGTTCAGGGCACCATTACATTCTACTGTTCTACATGTTGCTATGCATTTACAGAGGCAAGATATAATGTTTGCAATGAGGGCTTGCATAGGACTTGTACATCAGATTCTTTTGCTTGGCTTATTTGTATATTTATTTATTGTATATTTATTTATTTATTTATTTATTTATTACATAGTCTTACACTATATCCCATGCTATCTTTGAACTTTGAGAAATGCTCCTGCCTCAGCATCTTGAACACAGGGATTATGGGCACTGATAAATGTTAGCACACCCAGCTTGATTTGAATTTTTAAAACATAACAAAAAAGTAAAGTTGTTTGCTTAGCTTGTGTGGATTGTTAGATGGACTAGCAGTTCTCTTCTAGCTTACGCTCAAGAAGCCTGATGCAAACCTATACCCCAACAGTAGTGCCACCACCCGCTACTGCACTGCATCTCATCGTGTGTGCATTCTACATCTCAAATCAATAGAACAGGGCAGAGTTTGAAGGAGAATCCAGTCTCTCATAATTTTATTTTAGAACATTGTTAAAAATGCTGTGCTTCATGACATTAAAGCCATTGCTGTGCCTAACTTTTAAATTAAATTATTTTCTAAATATGTATGGTTTGAAGAAACATAACATATATTTGGTATACTCCACGGATTCAGGGATCTGCTAGAAATATTTTAAGTTACTGATAGTAGTTACAGGGGGATTATTATAAAATGTTTTTCACCTCCATTAGTACTCAAAGAACATAAATTAATGTACTGAAATTTCATCATTGCCAAGCACAATCATAAAAGTTAAAAATTTGATCATCCCAAGGGCTTTAAAAGATATGTAAGGAAATATATTTTCTACATAGTGTAGATCAAAATCTTTGAGAGGGCTAATAAAACAATGTCTATCAAGATTTAAAATATTGCCTTTTATCCTGACATTTCATTTTACATAAGTATTCCAGATAAGTAGAATCACATGTACACAAAAATTGTCTACACAAACGTTAAGGAGTTTAGTACATATGTATATATAATTTATATGTACACACACAAATATAGTCTTGTTGTGAACACGGGTGTATAGAAATGGTTCTTAATAATTCTGATCCTAGCTAGGCAGGAAGCTGAGGCAGGAGATATATCTGAGTTCACAACAATACCCTGTCTCAGGAAGTAAAACAAAATGGTTAACTGACTGTGGTAGAAGCAAGCAGAAGTGCTGAGGATGCATGCTTTAGTGGGTGTGCCATTCTCCAGGGTAGCTTTCCCCCTTTTATTGAAAAAAGAATGTTTTCTCACATAATAGACCCCAATTTTGGTTTCCTTTCCCTGTACTCTTCGCAGTTCCTCATCCCCCTCCCTCTCATCCAGACACAGTCCCTTGATAACACTAAATTTAACAACATAATAAAGGGTTTTAAGAAAAGAAAGTAAAGCAAATTTCAAATATTTATGTTTTTAATGTACATAAAATCAAACACAGAAGTCAGCATTTAATTATTTCATTTAATTACATACAAATATATGTAAGGTAATTGGTGTGTCTGAATGACATAGTGTAAAAGCAAGGGCAAGGTAAAATCCCAAATATTTCACAGACAGAAACTGCACAGAGAATTATAAATTAGGACATATTAGCTGGTTATCTTACAAATAAAAGTGAGGCCTCCTAAATATAACTAACTAAAAATAAGTTATAAAAATATATTACAAATTCCATAATTCTGCTTTTAAACTGGCAAATGGTCTATATGAGTGCATACATGAGTATAACTCTTCAGCCTTCAGACAAATATATCTTGACTCAAATCAATAAACTGTATAAGTGTTTCTACTGAACTAGAGAGTGTGACAGAGCATGGAGGACTTTCAGTGTGTGCTAAAGTAAAATAAGCATTACACAATGAGCATTATACAGTAAGTAGAAGATAAATCAATAACCTTGCTAAAAGTTAGAACACGAGAGAAAAACAATTTCTCAGAGTTATATATTAAAATGATCACTGATAAACCTCTGTCTCTAATGAGGATTTAATTAAAACACAAGAAAAATTCCAAATAAAATCTGTCTTGTCTAGGTATCTGCTTCACTTCATTCAGTCTGAGGATGTTTGTTAGCTTTTATGGGAGAATAAAAGGCAGAGCACATGAAAGACCACAAGCAGTTCAAAATCTAACCAAGGAAAGGCAGATGAGCGGCACGCAGGAAGCAAGTCATGATTTATTATTTAATTGAAGACACGAGGGCTATGAGCACAGATGTTCTATTGAAGGATCTCTGCAGATTTCATAACAACAATGCATTTAAACAATAAGTCTAGGTCATAGATCTTGGGATGGCAATAAAGATGCTGTCATTATTGGAGCATAAAGGAAGGAAGATATATTCTTCTCAGTGGAGTAGGAAAAGCTTTTGGAAGGAATTAGTGTTTGAACATGGTGTTGATTTTGTATGCTTAGAGACCTCAGAGAAGGCGTTCTTGTCTGAGGACCTCCTATCCAGACTGAGGGGACACACATTTCAAGGCACAGGGAAGAGCCTGTTGCTGATCTAGTAGATGTGAAGGGGTGAGTCAGATATTTAACTGGGAAGGGAAGCTGGACTCAGCCCTACAAGAGTCTGAGTCCGGTTTCATGTGAAGGAACTGTGGTTCTTCATGGAGGGTATTGACATTACCAGAACTGAACACTGCAAACCTTTGAGTCACGGTCATGAAACAGTTTTCAATATGGCGCCAGATACCCTATAAAAAATGTTTCGTGTCCAGTACATGTTAGCCACATGAATGAAAAGGAAAACATTTAAATAATCAAGGTTTGAATCGAAAATAATCTCGCTGAGCCCTTAAAGATGGCCAGGGTTCATGGAGGAGGTAACCTCATCCGACAACTTGATAGAGCAAGGTCCAACAGAAGCAGGAGGACTGCTTGCTAGTTCTGACTCAAGCAGTCTTGGGAAATCCCTACGATTAAACCATGCCACAGAAATGTCTTAGTTTTATTTTAGGTAATCATTAAAATTAAAGAATCTCTTGGTATGTATAAAACTCGGAGACAGGATCATACGAGAAGGCAGTGAATGATCGCATTCCTTAACCATTTGTACTGTTCCCCCTAGTTGAAGGTAAGGGGTTTCTGATTCTGTCAATACCAGTCTTCAGTGGCAGTTTCTGCAGAATGCCCTTTGGTTTGTCTCTTCCTGCAGCCCCTGTTTCCTGAATTCTAATGACGGTCTGGGGGCTTTACACCAAAGCATATGTTTCTGTATTCTCCAAGAAAACACTCCCAAATCTTAACTCTAAATACTTACGTTGATAACAACTGATAAAAAAAAAAAAAAGAGACCTTAGCGAACTTGGTGCTTTTATAGTAATAAAAATTATACCAGACTTTTTTTTGACAGGAAACAAGCAGAAATATAACCCCTTTCTAGAGTGCAACCAAATCAGAAGGAAAGTTCTCATAATTTGCAATGCAAAATGTGCCCAAGGAGAGGAAAATACTTTTTTCTACTAGAAATTCAACCTCCACAATATACATTTAAATAACCGTATTCTGTGGTATTCAGTCTCTGAAATATCCATTTAGACAGCTTCTGGCTGAGACCTTTTGGGTTTTAAAATAGTTCTGTTTTCAGTGTCAAATATTTGGTGTCCATCAGCAGCACTAAAGAAAAAAAAAGGTTGGGCAACATTGTGTCTTTTGAGATATAGTAACATGACAGAAGGTGACAAATGGGAGAATATGTCACGGTGAAGCATGATATATTACAGCACAGTGATGTGCTGATACACAAAGAATACATAATATGCATCTTTCTTTTTATTTGCTGCTATTGCAGAGGAGATTATTCTTATAGATTAAGGTACTACTGTCACTTCTTAGGTAACAGAGTAAATATATTTTACTACATTAATATTTCCATAGAAGACTGTCATGTGCTTTTTCTCTACTTCCTTTCCAATAACTACAGATTAGACAAAGAAGCATCATAAATAGAATTCTGTTTCCTATTCTGTTGCCTGCCTTATCCAGAGGTCACACAACATCATAAGTCTGAATTCCAAATCACGACCATGGAAAAAGATTAATGTCACGGTCAACATGCATATGATTGAGTGAGAAGTATAGATTTAAACACAGTTGGTATTTTATGATTTCTTTAGACTCTTATATGGTAAAATAAAATGGTGAATAAAACTTCCTAATTTATATTTAAAAATCATGTTTTCATTAATTTTTTTCAGGAATTTTATTTTTATAGGACTACTATAAGGTTAATGCATTTGCCTGCTATTATTTTTCTAAATATTAGCTACAAGTATTATTGAAAATACCCATTATGAATGGCTCACTATCATCTTTTTAATCTGTTACTAAAATTCCTTGGACTTCTTCTTCCCAGAGAGGTGTGAACTTCGTGATAATGTTCTTGAAAACAGAGCAAAGTCAGGCTTCTGATTGGAGCATTTGTGCTCCTGATATATACTAATTCCAAAATACTAAGCAGAGTATCTGTATGAGAAACATTAATGCTACCCAGAAAGGGAATAGTTTCTTATTAACAGTTTTGTTCGGTTGCTTTTGTTTCATTTAATTATAACCCCAAAATCTCTTTTTCCTGTAATTAGAAAAGGAAAGAATTCCATTTGATTAATTTGAATACTATTCTCTCATAAGTACTTATGTCTTAAATAAAAAAAGAAATTTTATATATAAAAGACTCAAAAGTAATTTTATTTCCCACTAAAGGAATTTAGTCCTGAGAGTTCCTCTATCCTGCTTCCTACACACGTGGAAAGCTGTAGACCTGAAATTATCCTTACCAGTTTATATACATTCTGTAGTAACAACCCCATCTATTTATAGAACTTGATTTTAATTTTACATACCCCAAAATACAACTTACTCATTCATGAAGCAAGCACATGAGTGATTGATCACTTATCCTGATGAGCAAAATGCAGAAACAAAAGGGGTATAGACATAGCTCTGTGCAAAGCATTGCTTAGCATTGCCTTGATCCTGAGAACCACAGAATATCCATGCTTCTTTTTTTGGTCTCTTCCTTTATCCATTTCTGCCTATATAGATCCCACTAAATAGGTCCTATGGGCAAATAACTCAAATTTTGCTAAAATGCATAGTGTTTCTCTGAGCCATAGAAATACAATTTTTAATTTAATATACTTTGATAATATAAGCATCATACTGAGTATAAAATGAACTTTTTGCATTTGATAAATAAGATTTTAAAACTTTTCAGATTAAAGATTCACATTTGTAATAGAAAATATTTAGCTATAGAAAGTATTTATTTCTTTTTTGTGTGTGTGGTGCTGGGATCAAATATAAGAACCTGTGTGTACCAGGCAACCAGTTTTCATGGAGCTGGGAATCCCTAGGGAATATTCTTGAGTCCAAAAGGCCGTTCTGCTGAGATAGAAGACATAAAAGCTTAGAATGTACAGCATGCTGCATTTTGTAGGCAGGAATGGCACTTCATTTTATATATGCTGTCTTAGAAATGCCATTTTTTTCTAACAGAGTCCTAGAAGAAAGGGTTTTCTTAAAATATTAGAATAGAAACTACTTCAAAGCTATTAAACACCTGGGATTGAAAGAATTAATTAGTTGTGATGTCTATATCACATAATTAAACCTGTAAAATCCCAAGGACAAAATGAACAGAGAATGAATTTTATAGAAAAGGTATCATCTTATCTCATGGAATGTCAATGTTTTCAGTGCTTCTTTAAAAAACAAAAGTAGTTATTATTCAATTTATATACCTTTATGTATGTACACATCACACACACTTCACTTACACTAAACCTTATTTATTCAAATACTAGAGTCTCAAAAAAGTAGGTTTATAATGGGTGAAAAATATGTGGCAAGGCTGAAGTATTTGATACAGCCTTTAAAAGCATCACTTGAACTCAGTTCCCATGACCCAAACCACATGATGCATAACTGCCTGTGACTCCAATTCCAGGGGGTTCTTCATGTCTTCTGGTTTTGTGGGACTCTGCCTAAAAATAGAAA
Source organism: Myodes glareolus (assembly GCF_982192425.1). Classification (NCBI taxonomy): domain Eukaryota; kingdom Metazoa; phylum Chordata; class Mammalia; order Rodentia; family Cricetidae; genus Myodes; species Myodes glareolus. Next base: position 49,562,186 of record NC_142041.1, on the reverse strand, counting down.
AATATATGAAAAAATGTATTGCTGATTGCGGGATACCTTTAAAGTATTTTCAAATTGCCTTCAAAGTAGCAATGTTTTATGTTCATAGTTAGGTGCTTCTGTCAGCTTTGGTAAGATAACCATTTTTTAATGTAGTTGTCAGTGATAAATATAGAAAATATAACGTGTTACAGGGAGAGAGGGAGCCACTTGTTCTTCCTGGCCACTAACACCTGAAATAATCACAGAGAAACTATATTAATTAAATCATTGCTTGGCCCATTAGTTCTAGCTTCTTATTGGCCCACTCTTACATTTTAATTTAACCCATTTCTATTAATTTGTATATCGCCATGTGGCAGTGCCATACCCACAAAGATTCTAGTGGTTCCATGGCGTCTCTCTGACTCCATGCTTCTTTATCCCAGCATTCAGTTTAGTCTTTTCTGCCTACCTAAGTTCTACCCTATCAGGCCAAGGCAGTTTTCTTTATTCATTAACCAATAAAAGCAACACATAGACAGAAGGACCTCCTACGCCAATATTTGGCCAAAGTGCTGAGAACAAGTGACTGTTACATTTTCAATCGTAATGGGATGTGTTTACCACCATATATACTACCAACAACAAGTCTCAAGGAACACCATGTCAGAAGAAACAGAAAGTGTGAGAGCCAGAAAGAGGAAGACAGAGGAGTGACAAGGACTCCTGAGCATGGCACAGCTCTGTTACATTGAACACACAGAAGCTTAATTAAATTGTACCAAATCTGCCCAAGCTGGACCTGCCAATATCCTGTCATTTAAAGGGGGGAGCACTTGTCCCGTGCTACCTGTTTCTGGCCATTTCTGAGCTGTTAATGGTGGATGGAGGCAGAGAGACATTTTTCATTAGTGTGGCTGCTCATGCACTATAAACAACCCCAACAAAACTCATTGGGACACATGCACACATGCACACACAATGATAGCAGAAGGGGATCTAGTTGGGGAGAAAAGAAGTCGTTGGTACAAGAAAACATAACAAATGAATATGATCAAAATACATAATATACACATATGAAAAATACCATAATGAAATACTTTATTACATGTAACTAGAACATGCTAATAAAAACATTTTTAAAATGAGTATCTTTGTATAATTTAAGTACATGGATCATTGTGAGTTAAAGAAATTTGATATCTTTACAATTGTGAGCATTCTAAATTTTGATCTTATGTTTGACAATTTTAAACACTTCAGAAAACCAGTAAATATTAGAGTTCTTTGTTTTGTTTTTGTTTTTCTTTTCTTTTCTTGTATAGGTAGGATCAATATAATAAAATTGACAAATCTACCAAAAGCAATCTACAGATTCAATGTAATTCCCATCAAAATCCCGACACAATTCTTTACAGACCTTGAAAGAACAATATTCACTTTAGTGTGATGGCTTTTGTTTTGTCTTATATTTTATTTGTGTTATATATATTTTACTGTTATCTTTTAGAGGTCTGTTCTTTTCTAATAAGAGACAGAACAGGATTGGACCAATATAGACGTGAGAAGGAATTGGAAGGGATAGAGAAAAAGGAAGCAGTGGTCTGAATATATGACAGGAGGAACTCATCTACTTTTAATAAAAGGTGAGGGGATGAGAAAAGAAAGTGCCTGGCAGGAGTACCCAGCAGCTTGGGTTCTAGCTGATTCCAAGTGTCTTCAATTTGACAACCAAAATTATCCATAGCAACATCAAAAATGTGTAAGATCAAATTCTGAATGACCTGGGTCAGAAGGGAACCAGGAATTCTGTCAGCAAGAGCAGAAACTAAAGAAGCATATGGATACCCAGTATCTCAGCAGAATGTTTAGATACAATTAAATATGACTAACATTTAGCTTTTTTTTGATGTTCTTAATTGAAACTCTGTTTATTGTTAACTTGTGATATCTTTTATTTAATTTCTTATTCTTTTTTCAATTTTTTAATTTTTAATTACTTTATAAATAATACCAATCAAAGTATCCACTTCCTCTCCTTCTCCCACTTCCCTCCTGCTCCCCCACTCACCCTCCCTCCTCCCCTTCCAGTCCTAAGAGACAGCAGGATACTCTGCCCTGTGTGAAGTCCAAGGTCCTCCCCCTCCCCTCCAGGTCTAGGAAGGTGATCATCCAAACAGACTAGGATCCCAAAAAGCCAGTACATGCAGACGAAACAAGTCCCAGTGCCATTATAAATGGCTTCTCAGTCAGCCCCCATGTCAGCCACATTCAGAGAATTCGGTTTGATCACATGTTCGTTCAGGCCCAGTCCAGCTGGCCTTGGTGAGCTCTCATTAGATCAGTCCCCTTGTATCAGTGGGTGAACGCACTCCTCACGGTCCTGACTTCCTTGTTCATGTTCTCCCTCTTTCTGCTCCTCATTTGGACCTTGGGGGCTCAGTCCAGTTCTCCAATGTGCGTCTCTGTCTCAATTTCCATATATCGTCAGATGAAGGTTCCCTCTGATCCTGACTTCCTTGCTCACGTTCTCCCTCCTTCTGCTTCTCATTTGGACCTAGGGAGTTAAGTCCAGTGTTCCAATGTGGGTCTCTGTCTCTATCTTCATCCATCGCCAGATGAAGGTTCTATGGTGATATGCAAAATATTCATCAGTATGGTTATAGGCCAAGACCAGTTCAGGTACCCTCTCCTCTGCTGCCCAGGCAACAATTTGGGGACCTCTCCTTGGACCTGGGAACCCCTCTAGAATCAAGTCTCTTGCAAACCCTAAAATGGCTTTCTTATTTGAGATATATACTTGCCTGCTCCCATATCCATCCTTCCTCCCTCCCCCCATTCCAATCCCCCAAGTTATCCCCCATCCTCCCCTTCTCCTTTCTCTCTAACCATCTCTCTTTACTTCCACCCCCACCTCCCATGCACCCAAGTTTGCCTGGCAATCTTGTCTACTTCCAATATCCAGGAGGATAACTATATGATTTTCTTCAGGTTCACCTTCTTATTTAGCTTCTCTAGGATCACAAATTATAGGCTCAAAGACCTTTAACTATGGCCAGAATCCACTTATGAGTGAGTACATACCATATTCCTCTTTTTGGGTCTGGCCTACCTCACTCAGTAAAGGGTTTTATATTTCCATCCATTTGCATGCAAAATTCAAGATGTCATTGTTTTTTACTGCTGAATAAAATTCTAATGTGTATATGTTCCACACCTTCTTTAACCATTCTTCTATTGAGGGGCACCTAGGTTGTTTCCAGGTTCTGGCTATTACAAATAGTGCAGCTATGAACATAGTTGAACAAATGCTTTTGTAGTATGATAGAGCATCTCTTGGGCATATTCCCAAGAGTGGAATTTCTGGGTCCTGAGGGAGGTTGACTCCCAGTTTCCTGAGAAACCACCACACTGATTTCCACAGTGGCTGTACAAGTTTGCATTCCCACCAACAATGAATGAGTGTTCCCCTCACTCCACATCCTCTCCAACATAGGCTATCATTGGTGTTTTTGAGGTTAGCTATTCTGACAGTTGTAAGATGGTATCTCAAAGTTGTTTTGATTTGCATTTCCCTGATCGCTAAGGAGGCTGGGCATGACCTTAAGTGCCTTTTGGTCATTCGAAGTTCTTCTGTTGAGAATTCTCTGTTCAGTTCAGTACCCCATTTTTTAATTGGGTTAATTAGAGTTTTAGTGTCTAGATTCTTGAGTTCTTTGTATATTTTGGAGATCAGACCTTTGTCTGATGAGGGGTTGGTGAAGATCTTCTCCCAGTCGGAAGGTAGTCTTTTTGTCTTACTGACAGTGTCCTTTGCTTTACAAAAGCTTCTCAGTTTCAGGAGGTCCCATTTATTCATTGATTCTCTTATTGCCTGTGCTACTGGGGTTCTACCTAGGAAGTGGTTTCCTGTGCCTATTTCTTGTAGACTACTTCCCACTTTCTCTTCTATCTGGTTCAAAGTGGTCCGATTTATATTGAGGTCTTTAACCCATTTGGACTTGAGTTTTGTGCATGGTGATAGATATGGATCTACTTTCATTCTTCTACAGGTTGACATACAGTTATGCCAGCACCATTTGTTAAAGATTCTTTCCTTCTTCCATTGTATAGTTTTAGCTCCCTTGTCGAAAATCAGTTGTTCATAGGTTTGTGGGTTAATATCTGGTTCTTCTATTCGATTTCATAGGTCGACTTCTCTATTCTTATGCCAATACCAAGCTGTTTTCAATACTGTTGCTCTGTAATAGAGTTTGAGGTCAGGGATGGTAATGCCTCCAGAAGTTCCTTTATTGTATAAGATTGTTTTGGCTATCCTGGGTTTTTTGTTTTTCCATATAAACTTGATTATTGTTCTCTCAAGGTCTGTGAAGAATTTTGATGGGATTTTGATGGGGATTGCACTGAATCTATAGATTGCTTTTGGTAGAATTTCCATTTTTACTATGTTGATCCTCTCAATCCAAGAGCACGTGAGGTCTTTCCATTTTCTGGTATCCTCCTCAATTTCTTTCTTCAAAGACTTAAAGTTCTTGTCAAATAGATCTTTTCCTTCCTTGGTTAGAGTTACCCCAAGATATTTTATGCTATTTGTGGCTATCGTGAAAGGTGAAGTTTCTCTGATTTCCCTAATATGGAAGAGAAATTGCAATTTTTTTATAGCCCCATACCTCCAGTCATTACTTAAGTTCAACGTTAATAGTGAAACAAAATGTGTTTATTCAGTAGCTTTATATAAAGCAAATAAAAGAAAGTTTTACTCAGAGATTTTACTGATTTTTATAATTAATAAATTAGACTGTCTTAGACTGGAGTGAGAATGACATAGGTGGTGTTATTATTATTGCATTTCTTTTAAATGAGAGTTATAGTTATAAAAAACCTGAAGATTAATTAAAATGTAGAACAATAATATGTAAAAAAAGGAGCTTCATTAATTAACTTTGAATTTAAATAATTTATATTTTTATTTTAAGCAGTTTGTTATTATTGTTCATTATTAATAATGGTCACTATAATCAACATTATTATTATTATTATTATTATTGTTTGTATACACAATGACACACAGCACATGTAAGTCAGAGGATAATTAGGCAGAGTTGGTTTTCTCCTACATACACACATATATATTCCGAAGATGGAGCTCTGATTGCCATACTTCTGAGACAAACAACTGTCTTTATCCCCTCAGGCATCTCACTAGTGCCAGCAATGGTTTAAACAACCAAATATTTGAAAGTAGAGAGCTGACTCCTCTTTCTGTAACTTGGCATGTGTTTGGTATACCTCTGTTTGATGGTGAAGAAATCTTTAGTAACTTTTTGATGCTGTTGTTCATTTGTTTTTGGAAACAGGGTTTCTCTGTATAGCCCTGGCTGTCCCAGAACTAGTTCTGTATACCTTAATTCACAGAGATCCACCTGCCTCTGCCTTTTAAATGCTGGAATTAAATGCATTCACTACCACCTGGCAATTTTTTAATTACTATATAAAATTTCTCCCTTTCCTTACTCCAATTCCCAATGTAACTTTCCTCCTGCTTTCTTTTTCAAATGCATAGCTATGACATATTTTTCTTCACTTTTTGTTACATACATGCTCACGTGCACACTGTACATACACACACAATGTAATATTATTTGTATTTATGCAATTTCCGAACTGACAACTTGGTATTGGATAACCAAGTGAAGAACCCTACCATGGAAATTCCTTTTTTTTCCTCTCAGCATTTTTTATTTGGCATTGTCTAGACTTATGGTCCCATGGGATTTCCTCTTCCATGTTAGCATGTCTGTTGCGATTCTCCTTCAGGTCTTATTGAGTCAAACATTTTGTTTGGATTTTATAGAATGCTGTTTTTTTAAAATTAGTATTTTAAATGCTTAGATAGGATCTACGAATAGTTGAATGTACACATTTATGATTTTTATGGTGTCATAAACCAAAAACTATGGAGGTAAAAGTTCTTGTAGACAGTGTTTTCCTATGCCTGTTAGGTTGAGGAGATATATGGACTTCTCTTATTATGGTTTGGAACATACTAAAGAAACATCATTTAGACATGATTCTGGTCGTACCATTGTTCTTATCTGACACACTGATTACTATCCACAATGAATGATTTTTAACTTCTAAGAATTATAGGGAACATTTTCAACATATTTTTGACTCACTTTCTGAGACAGAAGGAGATTGATGGCTCAATAGTGGATGCAGAACTCAAATTTTGAGAGTTTCATGCTGATCATTGCAAAGGTAGCCTCGCAGGTACATAACTGGATGGTCCCTAACTACACTGAGAGAAACAATTAATAAATGAGACGTCCTGAAACTGAGAAGCTTCTGTAAAACTGTAACATGAGGGGCTGTTTGTTTGTTGGGGGTTTCTGTCTTGCCCAGTACCCCACAACCGGCAAGCCCAAAGAAGACCACACAAAGATCTCTATTATTTATAAAGCTGATTGACCCATTAGCTCTAGCCTCTCACTGACTGTCACATCTTGATTAACCCATGCTTCTGATCTATTTTGGCCATGTGGCTTAGTACCTTTTTCGGTGGGGCAGCTCACATCCTGCTGCTTCGGTGGCCTGAGCAGGAGTGGTTGGAATCAACTTCCTCCTCCCCAGAATTCTCCTGTTCTCCTTGCATCATTTCCACTTCCTGTCTGGTTTTCCCACCTACACCTCCTGCCTGGTCAATCAGCATTTATTTAAAACATGATTGACAGAAAGAGACAATTCTCCCACACAATAAAACAAAAGACACAGTGAACGAGACAATACGGCAACCTACAGAATGGGAAAAGATATTCACCAGCCCCACATCAGACAGTGGGCTAATCTCTAAAATATACAAAGAACTCAAGAAATTGGTCATCAAAAGAAAAATAATCCAATAAAAAATGGGATACATATCTAAACAGAGGAGTCTCAACAGAGGAATCTAAAATGGCTGAAAGACACTTAAGGAAATGCTCAAATCCTTATCTCATCCTACATGAAAACAATATGACAATATACATCAAACACATGTTTTCATGTGTCTAATTTAAATACTATCATAATAGTAACATATGATAATGTGTTGCTTTCTTATCTTTTGTCTAAACTAATCATGAAGCAGTAAGCAGGTATGCCAATGGTTTTATCGTTATGAAATAAATAAACTAGGCATTTGAATTTCTGATAAATATATAGCTCCACAGTCATAAGGCACCACAGTTCTGCTATCTTACTACAGTGATTCCACGTGTACAAAGTTATTTGAATCTCTGTGAGATTCTGTGCTTTCAGGTCCTGTACTTTACCTGTGAACTTCTAAAGCAGAAATTTTTGAGAGAGAAATATAGGAAATATACATTCCATGGGAGGTGGAAAATTAATCTAGACTTGGTGCATTCATATTTTAATATTTCTAGGTGGATAAATTGTTTTGTTTTACGAGACAGGTAGTCAGTATTTGGCCATGTCTGATCTGAAGCTCAATATAGACCAGGCCAATCTTGAACTCACAGAAACCAGCCTGTCTTTGTCTCCTGAGTATGTGAACTAAAGGCATATGTTATTGATCCAGGCTACTTGCTGAAATTTAAAATAGAATGCCTTATGTACCTGCTTTTATATTGAGAATTAGAAGATAGAAATGTTATTAGCCTCAATCATATTATATACAGATATAGCATAAACCTTTGTTAGAATACATATTGTTGAATATTAAAGTGAGTGAGACTTTTTTGTCTTTTGTTTTGAGAAAAGATCTAATTATATAGTTCAAGTTTAGCTCATTAGGTTGCTCAAATACCTTCGAACTCTAAATTCTCATGCTTGGGTCTTTCAAATGGGGATCACAGGTATATACCTCCATGTCTTCAAAATATTACTTAAATTATTTCTATCATTCATGAGAAATTTCTTAGCACCTTTCTTTCTTCTTTTGACATCTATCTGTTCTGATCCATAATTTTTTAATTATATTTTTGCTGTTTGAAATTATAATGGAATTACATCATTTTTCTCTTCCCGTTACTCCCATCAAACCTCCTAAAATACCTCTCCTTCATCTTTAAAATCCATGGATCCTTTTTGACTGCTGTAACATGCACATATATATTTTTGTATATTTCTAAATATATAAATACAGCCTGTCTAATCTACATAAAGTTAATTGTATATATGTTCCCAAGGTTGAGCATTTAGTACCAGATAACTAACTGCTGTATTCTTACCTATGGAAAACTATTTTTCCTGCTCTCAATATACCTAAGTTGCCATTCCTTAGTTCTTTATGTAGATAGAGACCTCCTGGGATATCCCTATGCATGTTAATATGTCTATTGTACTTCAGACACAGTGCCCAGACATTGCTGGACTGTACTAGAGTTAACATGAATGCCTCCTAAGAACTACCTTTCATGGTACCAGAAGGAATAATCATGTAAACATCTTAAGGGGAAAGCATCCAGCAGTTCTACACAGCTATTAGTTCTACGAAGCACAAGGACCAGCACAGTACTGTAGTATGAGGGGGCCGGCTTGTTGGGGTTTCCATTCCTGCCCAGTACCACATAGCCGGCAACTCCCAAGGAAAATCACACACAGGACTCCATAAGGTTATAAACTGATTGGCCCATTAGGTCAGGCTACTTATTAGTTCTTATAACTTATCTTAACCCATTATTCTGATCTATGTTAGCCATATGGGCTCAGTACCTTTTCCAGCTGGGCAGCTTACATGTTGCCTCTTCGGTGGTCTGCGCAGGAGTGGCTGAGAGAGAGCTTCTGCTTCCAGAATACTCCCAGTCTCTTTTCTCCACCCCTACTTCCTGTCTGGCTTTCCCACCTATACTGCCTGCCTGGCCAATCAGCGTTTTATTAAAATATGATTGACAGAATACACACAATTCTCCCGCACCACAGTACAATAACCCTATGAGTGTACCAGTGGCATCATACAATATGGTAACCAACAACTCTCTAATTGGATTCAAGACCTATTCAACAAGAGAGAAAACATGCATAGTACTGGAAATCTAGCCCAAAATCCAGGGTTAGTCAAGCCAATGATCTTGGAGAAGAACCTACAATAATCACTATACTAAACCAGCATAATCTCTAACTACATTATAAATATTTGTCCTTTACTAGTAAGTGTAGCTGTTCCCCCTTATTAAGTAAAACTCTACTTTGCAACACATGGCAACTATTACAGAAAATCACAACCATTCAAAATATAGAGATGCGGAGTCCCAAAGATACAATTCCCAAAAAACTTTTCAACATAGTGTTAAGGGTTTATTGTGGAAAAGAGAGCATTAAAATTGTAAGATCTAAAAGAACATGGAGTTTTCTGTGAGTATATGTCTCTTACTAATGTCAGGAGCTACACACTTAAAAGCTCACCAACACTACTGCCTAAGCTTGAACTGAACTGGGACAACTTAATTGAGCTGAGCAAGGACAATACAAATTGATTTTTAGAAAGGATCAAATTTTTGATTCTTTAGTCTTTGAGTTCTTCATGTATTTTTATATATTCTGGATATTAATACTAGATTATATGTTATATCTGACCAAAATTTTCTCCCTCTCTGTGGGCTTTATTTTCACTGGATAGATGATAAGAAGGTTTTATTTTTATGAGGTCTCACTTGTCATTGTTTGTCCTTACTTCTTGAGTACATGGGGTGATATTCAGAGAATCCTGCAATATTCTATATGTAGTGCCTAATGTTCATTCTAGCAGTTATGGTGTTTGAGGTGTCATATTAAGATGTTTGATCCATAAAATAGGATACACAAGAATTTTGCATATATATTTGTATATGATATATAGTGACTCTATATATATATCATATGGAATTTATACCTTACATTTATAAAGTATAGGTCTAAACTTATAAATTTATTCTTTATAAATGTAAAGTATAAATGCCTGCTTGTTTAACAGTTTCCTTAATTACATGCAGTATTCATTTTTACCACTTTATATTAATTTTAATTTCAACTTTATTTTGGTAAAAATTAAGATAGTATTATCTGCTGGCCCATTGAAACATTTTCTCCATCTATTAGATTTATGATTGAGTATATTTTTTAGCACTAAGATGAACTTCTGAATTTCATTTCTTAATCCAATCAGCCATATTGTCTTTTTATTGGAGGATTAAAAACATTTATTTATATTGTTCACCCTCCTTGCCAATTATGGAAAGGCAAAGTAAAGCAACTTTGAGATTTCACTTCACCACGACAGAATAAACAAGATCAACAAAGCAAATCACAAAAATTCTAGGAAGGATGTGGGGAAAGTGAGCCCTCAGGAAGTTATGCCACTTGTACAAAAAGAGCTTTTTTTAAGAGCCATAGAGCATAGAGCAAAAATTCAGCATCACATATATATACATATATACACACACATATATATTCTAATTGTTGTTCAGCTAAGTCCAATAAAATTTGAAAATAATTTAGCTTTTTTTCTTTACCATTGGTTGTCTCCCACAGGTTGAATTTTTGCTAAACAAAAAAAGAAAAACATGGAAGGACACAAATCAAAATCAGAAAGGAAAGAAAATGATCAGCTTTGAAGAGTGGAGATTATCTAAAACCTAAACAGGATTCTTGTTAAGACCAAGATGGGCAGACAAGAAAGGGAGGGTAGGAAAGGAGAATGAGCCGAGGTTTTGCCCGGAGCTTTGCTCTGGACATGGAGGAAGTTGGTCCAGAAGATAAATCTGTGTTACTACAAAATAAAAAGAAACCTGGCTGTGTCTTTTAAGCTTTTTTTCTTTATCATGCCAGGCTTACGCATTGGAGAACATCCAAGAATTGCCATGCCTACATGCCATGCTTTAAATGAAGCCTTATTTTAGGTTCCGATTTCCTGGATGGAGGATGTTTTTAAGGGAGTGGGAGTGGGGAAGGAAGAGAAAGAGAGAGAAAGCACAATATAAAACCATGAATCATTTTTTTGTGCAATTTAAACATGACCATAACACACAGATTAAAAATGGAAACAAATTAGAGAAGCCACATGATACCAAAACACTTTATATTTTGAAAAGAATAATTAGCATGGTTTTCTACATGAAAAATCTGATGTCAAATTTTCACATCAAGAATATTCATATTAAGAGTGTTATGGTTGTTTGAGTCTAATTGGCTCCCATAGCTGCATAAGGAGTGGCACTATTAGGAAGTATGGGTTTGTTGAAGTGCTGTGGCCTTGTTAGAGGAAGTGAGTCACTGCAGGGACAGGCTTTGAGATTTCTGTTCTCGGGGGACCACCCAGGGTCTCAGTCCACTTTCTTTTGCATGCAAGATGTAGGATTTGTAGTTACTCTTCCAGTGCCAACGCTGCTTGCATGCCTCCATGCTCCCAGACATGATGCTAATGGACTGAACCTCTGAAATTGTAAGCAAGCCACCCCAATTAAACATTTTACTTCATATGAATTGTGGTCGTGGTGGCTCTTCACAGCAATAAAAGTCCTAAGACAAGTGTTATATGACTTTTTTATGTTGCATGATCCCAATATAATCTCATTGGAGTGATCAGGACACTATGCTTAACTGGCCCTAATTTTTACATGATATAAATCAGTTTTCCTGGAAAAAACATTACAAGGAACTGTGAGTATAGAATAGAAGTATAATCTAAATAATAATGACTTAAAATTAACCATCAAGGTTTTCTTTTTCTCAAGAGTAAAGTTTACAACTTTCCTTATTTCTCTTGTAAACTTTTTTACCTTAGAAAGAATTTACCAAAACACCTGTACTTTCTTGCACTCCTGTTATGATTTGACGCATTTCTAAATCTCACATAGATAAGCAGATTCCAATAAAATTTGATGACAAAAGAAAACAGCACCTACTGTATGCTGAGAATTCCAATGGCAACTTTCAGCTGAATGTGAATTAAAATGGCTAGGTTATAAATCCCCTGAAAATAAGGTTTATAATGGAAATGCTGACAGGCATTTAACAATAGCAGCAGTAGCTGGCACCACTGTAATAAAGGGACTTAAATGAAAAAAAAATGTATGCCTCAGAAAGATGTGCATATTTCAGGGTGAAGCTATGTGCAGACTCAATGTAGGGATAGAGGATAGTGTGCCTCAGCAATTACGATGCATGGGGCTGGAAAAAGAAATGGTTCTTGAAGTACACCTTCCAATCAGATTGTCGGGAGAGTTTAAGGAAAAGCCTGTATTCGGAAGTCTTCCTGTTCTATTATTCTTGCACCATCATCTTAGTAATGTGTTTTATTCCACTTTCCTATGAGATCAAAGAAAAGCTTAGTCAGAAATTGAGCTTCGGGACCCGGACAGTTCTTATAACTCCCATTCTTCTGAAGTCCTTCAACAAATGAATGATTGAATTACTGGTTAGACATTACATTAGAAAATACCACACCCATCCTCTAAGGATGCTGAATCTCTTCAGTCATGAAGGTCACCATTCTGCCTGTTTCAGTCCCTCACCCACCACTCCAGACAGGATAGCAGCCCTAAGTTGTCCTCTGAACCACCTATAGGCTGAAAGTTTACCCTCTGTTTGCTACTGAACAGTATGCTAGATAAGTTGTTTTCCAGTGAGTCACATAACAAATACTTCCTCCTCCTCTTCCTTCTTCTTTCTTCCTCCTCATCCTCTTTTTCATTTTTTATTCTACTATTGAGTTTTAAATAGAGAACTGAATATTAAGTATGCCAGGTTGTTTTGTTCTGATTGTGACTATAAACTAAAAGTTTGAAATCTTCTTAAAAGATTTTTTAAAACAAACTATCTAGATCCATACTTATCATTTGTAGATTTTTATTTCCACACACCTGTGCGCCAGGTTAGAACCAAAGTGATTCTCCTGTTGTTTAACAAACAACAAGGCCTTTGGTTATTTGGGGAAAGAATTTTCCCCAGGAATAGGATAAAGGCTTGCTGGTCTTAGAACCCATGTATTCTTTCTTCGTGTCTATAAATCCTACCTAAACTGTCAAAGTTGAGTCTCAAAATGATAATCAAATCTGCTTTTTACTTTTCTTCTTGTAACTGCCATGTGGAAATTTTAAAAGCTATGATAACTGGTCCCAAAGTATGACTTGTATAAATATTTGACATAGGTTAAAATGAATACTATGGATATGACTGCAAGTCATGTGGCTGTTTAGTTTATAAGTTAAAGGGAACTATGACAATATGTGCTTTTATTTCTATATGCAGACTTGAATTCTCAATTGTTTAATTTAATTAAACAGTTTAATTTAATCACTTTAAATAGCATATGTGTTGTAGGGTCCCAGGATAGGAAAATAATTAAGATCTCCTGGGTAAACTGGGAAGAGGAATAAAAGGGAGGGGGGATGGAAACTTGGGGGTTCCAGATAGCCCAGTTGGGGGGGCAAGCGATGAAGATGGAGAGCAATGAAAGAGATATATTGACAAAGGGAGCCATTATTGGTTAGAGAGAAACCAGGTGCTAGGGAAATTCCCGGGAATCCACAAGAATAACCCCAGCTAAGACTCCTAGTAATAGGGTATCTGAATGGGCCTTCTCCTATAATCGGGATAGTGATTACCCTAATTGTCATCATAGAACGTACATCGAGTAACTGATGGAAGCAGGTACAGTGATCCATAGTCAAGTTCCTGGATCTTCAGTGAAGAGAGATAGGATCATATGAACAAGCTGGGGGAGGGGTTGTCAAGATTGTGATTGGAAACACCACAGAGACAGCTGACCTGAGTTAGTGGGAGTTCATGGACTCTGACAGCCTGAGGATCTGCATGTGACCAACCTAAGTCCTCTGAATGTGGGTGACATCTATGTGGCTTGATTGCTGGGGGAGGGCAAATGAGACCAGGACTTATCCTGGGTGCATGAACAGGGTTTTTGGAGTCCAATTCCTATGGTGGGATACTTTGCTCAGCCTTGATACAGGAGGGACGGACTTGGTCCGGCCTCAACTTTGTATACCAGACTTTGTGACTCCCAAAGAGAGGCCTTATCTACTGTGCGGTATGGATGGAGGGAAAAGGTGGGGCAGGAGAAGGGGAAGGAATACTACTAATATTATATGTGAATTAAATACATTTTAAAATTATATATATATATGCATCAGCACAAATATGTTAATAAAAAATTTAAGGCACAAGATTGACAAAAAAACAAAGTACAAAATAAAGAACTGTTTATACATAGCTTATTTCTCTAATAACAAATTTTAATAGATTAAAGATATCCCAATATTATTTTTATAATAGCTAAAATTAGTATTTTTTCACTGTAAATTTTAGAAATTTAATAACATATAAGTCCTCTTTAAAATTTATAACAAGTACATAAATTGTACACTATAAATAAATTTTAAAATGTTAACTGGAGTGAATTTGACACCAATGGATTTTAAGTCAAAGCATAGTAGGCACTGGGAACTAAATCCTTGGTCTTTTCCCATCAGAGTTATTATTACCAACAGCAATAGCAACCACTTCATTTGATTCTTCCAAAACTTCCATTAGTATGATTTATTAAAGAAGGGATATAGGGCCATAAAATTGAAACTAAAAGTGGGACAAAGAAAAGAAAGGATCATAAACTGTGTGTCAAAGTGTGGGTTAATGTTTCTGAACCATGGAGTCTCACTTCTTCATTTGAACACCAAAATAATCACATGGAATGTTCTGAAATGGTGACGACTAGAGGACTAAGTCTCTGTCTCATCTCTGGTTCCTGTTTGACTTGCTGAGAGATGCCCAGAAGAATTTCTTTATGCACATTTTTATGTTGGTTTAAGCAAGGGCAAATAAGTTTCATAGCCAAATAAGTTAAGAGTCCTCAGGAGATAGGATGGTAAGGGAAGGATGATTAGTTGGTGTGAGCGACATGCAGGAAAGTTGTAGCACAAGGGGGATAGAGTAGAGAACATGCCATAACATTTTCTCCTGCAACAGTATTTTAAATTTTACCCAAATACTAATTTTTGACACAGTGTTGGTGAACACCATTTTAAATCTTGTTCCTTTAGCTCAATATTCTGTCTGTGAAGTTATCTTTGATGTTGTATTTGGAAGGTAACAGTGGGCTACATCCTTGGACAGCAATATACGTCATTAACTTACAGTTTTTCATTACTTCAATAAACACACTTTGGTCATTTTCAGGTATTATATTTTTTAATATAACCATCGCAAACATAAATCATGAATACCTTTCAGGTATGCATTCTATTGAATACATACTTGTATTGGTCATAGTTTGTTCAGAGGCATGTTCAGCTTTAATAGAGGATACCAAATATTTTCCCAAAATTACATACATTTATATTCGTATTAGTGGAGTTAAAAAAAATCATCATTTCCTTGCAATCCGAGGGACTCCCTTTAGTATTCTCTATATTTGCTGGCCTTCAGAGTTTTTATTGGGCCATAGTAGTTTGTATAGAAGTTACTATTTTATGAAATATACAAATGGATGTGAAATTGTAGATTGACTTTAATTTTCTCCAAAATATTTAAGTTGTTATTTAAACTGCTTTTGGTTTTCATCATTGTTATAAAAAGTAAGTTGTTGTCGATATTCCTGCTTATTGCTTCTTTGAAGCTAATCTGTCCAATTGTTTTTTATTATACTTGTTTTAAAGTAATCTTTGTTATTATCTTCCAATTTTTTTTTTATTATATGGCAAGTTACCTCACATGTACCATGCTCAGGTTCTTGCAAGTTTATAATTTTTTGGTTTGATATGCTTTGTCAGTTTAGAAAATGTATTTTTTAATAATATTTGTGTGTGTGTGTGTGTGTGTGTCTGTGTGTCTGTGTGTGTCTGTGCCTGTGTGTGCCATATAGGTGAAAGTGCCCACAGAGTACAGAAGAAAGTACCGGATCCCCTGGACTTGTAACTTGCACTAATGAGTTGCCCTCATGAGTGATAAGAAGAAGCATTACTCTGGAAGAGCACACAGAGCTGGTAACAACTTAGCAGCCCCTTAAAAGCTGCTTCCGTGGAAAGTTCTCAATAGTGTTTATGCTTTAATTTTCTCTTCTCCCTTTTAGGCTAATTATACTTATTATATACTATTTATATCACTGATATTAAATATTATATTTAAGCATATTATTTATAGCTATGTATATTAAACCTTTTCAATGTTTTCTTTCAATCTATTATATTGATTATATATTTTTTATTCTTTTCCCCTTCTTTGCTTTTCTTATCTCTATTGCAATGCTAACGACAGTGTTCAGTCCATCGATTTATACATGAAAAAGGCACATCGAGAAATTTACTTTTTTTGCTTTTTCTCTTTTATTTCCCTCTATTATTTTATACTTTATGGCATTTTTTCTAAAAAACCAGTGTTCTTCCATTTCATGTCTGCTTTCTTTTTCCAGATGAAGAGGTGTCTATTTTCATTGTCTCAATCCCTGTCAGATGATATAAAAATTTTAAAATGAGTGGTTTGATATCTGCAATATCCTCCTTTGTTTGAGCACTGCCCATTATATTACCTTTTCTGATTATAGTCTGTTATGTGACTAAAACAATAATTAGTTATTTTGAAAAGGAACTATTACAGAAGCATTTCATCTCTGTTGTACTTTTAAAGAACTTCTAATTACATGTTATAGATACAAGAGTCAATATCACCTAGGAAGATTTATACAAGCTACTATAAATTTACTTAATTGTTTTTCTTTTTTATTACTTTATAAATAATACCAATCAAAATTCCCACTTCCTTCTCTACTCCTACTTACCTCCTGCTCCCTCACACACACCACCCCTACCCCTCTCCAGCCTTAAGAGAGGGCAAGGCACCCTGCCCTGTGGGAAGTTAAAGGCCCCCCCCCCTACATCCAGGCTTACAAAGGAATGCATCCAAAGAGAATAGGATCCCAAAAAGCCAATACATGCAAGAGAGACAAATCCCAGTGTTATTATCATTGGCCCCTCAATCCGCCCCAATTGTCAACCACATTCAGAGAGTCCAGTTTGATCCCATGCTGGATTCATAATAGGAATTTTGTTCTGTGTTTGCTGACTTCAATTCAAGTGTGCTAGATAAACAGATGAGATTGTGGTGACCAATGAGATTGCCTTTTGTGTGTTTGATCATTCTCTGACACATAGTAAGTCCTCACTAAGTTCCTATGAGTAACTGAAATATAGTGCAGCTCACCTAGACAGTATGTCAGTCACAATTATATGAATGCAATCATTTTGTCATTCTTCCATTCTTCTATCTATTTTTGTGTATTGAGAGAATGCAGATGGTAAGAGCATAAGGGGTGGAATCAATCTAACTTCACTTTTGCCCACATACATGGTGATAATTCAGTATCACTGAAAAAAGCTTTAAAATGTGGGCAGGGCAGCCTAATTTTAACGAATTACATCAAAATCTTGGCTAGGTTTTCAAACATGGGGCTGGCACTGCCCAATATTTTTCTGAAAATGTAGTCAGTCGATACTGAACGAGAAGTCCTGTGATGTATATGTGTACAGTAGTGGCATTTAATAAAGTGTAGAAAATACAGTACAACATTGGACCCTGATATTACAAGCAGCAAGATGGAATTGTTAATGTATCCATGAATTCCACATTTGAACATGAGAAGTAGCAGCGATAATACCATTTTTTTAAAACTCTCATTGTTAGGACCTTGCTTCAGAATAGTACCTATGATACAAATAACTAACTGTATAGCAATTAAAATTATCTCATGTTAATGACAGATTATGGATATTGTAGAGAAGTTACTAGATATAAAGTAGTTTTGGAGTCACTTACATAAACTATCATATCGTCTGCAAATAGCAAAAGTTTGACTTCTTTCTTGCCATTTTGAATCCCCTTGATCTCCTTTTGTTGACTTATTGCTCTAGCTAGAACTTCAAGAACTATATTGAATAGATTGGAGAGAGTGCACAGCCTTGTCTTGTTCCTGGTTTTGGTGGAATCATTTTGGGTTTCTCTCCATTTAATTTGATATTGGCTGTTGGCTTGCTGTATATTGCTTTTATTATGTTTTGATATGTTCCTTGTATCCCTGATCTCCTCAAACCTTTACCATGAATGGGTGGTACTGGGTGTTTGGAAACCTATTCTCTTTGGTTGCATGCTCAGCCTAGAGATAGTTGGGAGATCCTTGGACCTTCCCAAAGCAATGTGCCTCATCCTCTCTGAGGAGTGGATGCAAGGTGGGGTGAAGGAGTAGATGAAGAGTATGGAGGGAGAGGAGGGAGTGAGAACTGGGATTGGTATGTACAATGAAAAAGTACAGCTTGTCCTCTTAAAAAATAAAAGGAAAAAATATTTTTTTAAAAGAAGTAAAGTAGTTGTTTTGAAATGTCATTTAATTCACTTAATGAGAGTGATGGACTGGAGTGTCTTTTAAAGGGCATGGCAGTGTTTAATCTGCCCACATCCTGTATTTGAAACAGTAACTATCAGTGTTTATGAGTTTTTTTTTATCCCTGAAATAATACACCATGACATATTAAACATTAATGGAATAGGCATAACATTGTATTTTGTTTTATGAATGACTATACTTAATAAACAATGCATTATTTAGTTTGAATCAACTAACTGAAGGCAGTTAAGGTCTGAAAAGATAGTTGAGAAGTAATGAGAGTGGGGCCATTTCATTGTTTTCTTCTTCAGATTTCAAATTGCTCAGGACCTGCCTTCTCCCAGATGAGTATTTTAAGGAAATCGGAAATTCTGAGACACAGCACATTTCATTACCAACCGATATATTCATTGCAATGGGGAGAAAATGCAAACAGATTCCAAAGCTACAAATTCTTAAAGTACAAAAAGTTTAAAAGTAGTTGAATATAATGATCTTACTTTAGAAATCATGTAAGATCATTATATTCAACTACTTTTAAACTTGTTGAAGCACACTTAAATTTTCAAAAGAAAATTGAGACATGGTCCATGAATAAACAGACCCAGAAAATATTACTAGAGAAAGATGAAAATTATGAAAGAATATCCTTTAAAACATGATAATTCAGTAATGTAAAAATATAATTTGATAAATAGCACACATTTGTGCACTAATGTTATAGCACCTCTATAAAGAGTATGTAGAGTTTCCAACTAGTTTTCCAGTAGCCTTTGACATCTCCTTCTGAAGAATATTTTCAAAGAGGAGATTATCCTTAATAACATAGAGTGTGAAGAGTCCAACAAGTGATACTGTTTTACTTTGTGTGTTTTCATTTTAGAATTATTTCAAATGGAAGTAAGGTCACATCTATTTCTAAAACTCCAATAAGCTCTAAATTAAGATTTAATGGTTTATCATTATGTTAATTTTCCTATAGTTCTTGTTATTTTATCCATACATATACTTTTTAGACTACTCAAAAGTACTGAAGACTCTGTTTCCCTAGGATTTCAATGTATATCATGAAAAGCAAAGACATTCTACTAACACACACACATATACACACACAAACACAAATGCATGAGAAAACACAAACTTTACACTAAGCTATATCATAGTCAAATCCGAAGTTCATCTTCAAATTCTGTAAATTGATGCAGTAATGCATTTTATAGCATGATTCTAATGAAGACATAATCAGGTGCTATGTATTACTCTGGCCTTTGCATCCTTTACATTGGAAGAGTTGCTGTGCATTCTTTATCATTTTTGAGTTTAAATAAGAGTTCGATTGTTTTAAAAAATTACCAAATTTTGGTTTACCTTGTATTTCCATATGATGACACTTAGAATTTTGTTTTTAGCAACAAGAGCACAGATGTGGAGCCCTTTTAAGGACTATGTAACAAGAAGCATAATATTGATGATACTAACTTGTATCAGTTTATCAACTTCAACACTGTTCATGAACTTTCTCCTTTGTAAAATTGCTGTCTTCTTTCTTTCTTTTTTCTTTTGTTCTTTCTTTCTGCAGTCATTACTTAATATGTACAAGCATATGTTGGGTATAATTTGTGGTAAGATGCTTGCTGTCTATGGAATTTTTCTTTCATTTTCACAATCTTAGCTGCTGATTATGTGAACTTTTATGTTTTCTACAAACATTAAAATCTATTGAAAGCAATGACTTTTTATTCACCTGTTTATTTACTTATTTGTCACAGATTGATTCAATGCTTTGTCGTCTATTATCATCATTTTTTCACTGTTACTATTTACAAAATTGTCCAACATGAACCCCTTCAAATGAGCTCCTCTGTCCTTTTGCCAAAACCCAATATTATCTTATTTGAGTTTATCAGTACTACCTTAAGATTATCAGCCAACATATAGTGGCATATACCTTTAATTTCAGCACTTCAGAGGTAGTTGAAAATAGAGCTCTGAGTTTGAGGCCAGCCATAACTACATAGTGAGCTCTAGAATGGCCAGGACTATAAAGGAAAACCATCTCTTGAAAAACTAAAGATGAAGGAGGAGGAGAAGAAGAAGGAATATGAGGATGTGGAGAAGGAGGAGGAGGAGGAGGAGGAGGAGGAGGAGGAGGAGGAGGAGGAGGAGGAGAAGGAGGAGGAGGAGAAGAAGAAGCAGAAGAAGAAGCAGAAGCAGAAGCAGAAGCAGCAGCAGCAGCAGCAGCAGCAGCAGCAGCAGCAGCAGCAGCAGCAGCAGCAGAAGCAGAAGCAGAAGCAGAAGCAGAAGCAGAAGCAGAAGCAGAAGCAGAAGCAGAAGCAGAAGCAGAAGCAGAAGCAGAAGCAGAAGCAGAAGCAGAAGCAGAAGCAGAAGCAGAAGAAGAAGAAGAAGAAGAAGAAGAAGAAGAAGAAGAAGAAGAAGAAGAAGAAGAAGAAGAAAAGATTATCCCGATCCAGGAATTACAAGATGACTCTCAGCTAGTAACTCTGGCAGAAATCAAGTCTGACAACTTGAAATTAATTCCCCAGAGACTTGTGGTAGACCACTTGCTCAAGTTTTCCTCTGACCTCAAAGTTAAGGTATATATGTCCTCCTTCAAAGACATATGTGAACTGCCAGCAACTCTCAAATATGCACATTGAAACTTACATTAATTACAATGATAGGTCAGATTTATTACTAACTGCCTCTTGCAATTTAAATTAACTCATTTCTATTAGTATATGCATTGCAATATGACTCATGGTTTTGCTTGCCTTCCAGTTGTCCTCCTCCCTCTGTGTTTCCTGGCAATTCCAGTGATTCCAACCTTCCTTATCCCAACATATTATTTTTTTGTCCCGCCTGGCTCCTGGCCAATCAGCTTTTTATTACACCAGATCAAGCGACAAATCTTCATTGTGAGTGTACATACAAAAGGAATATATCACAGCATTCAAATATAATAGTATTTCCAGACACAACAGGGCTGATATTAGCACATATTAACTCAGGAACTGTAACAGCTTGCATAAGAGCAGTGTAAATTCAAACCACGCAACTCTGAGCATGGAGAAGTAGGTAAAATTCCCACTCTTTACACAGATGCTGTTTGAGATTCATAGCTGCTGGGAGAGTGAAAACCAGATTTCTTCCATTGAGAGAAATTTATATCAACCACACCCCAAGACAGGAAGCATGGTCAGAAATAGCCAGCCAACACCAATTGAAACCATGTTTTCCTGGATTCGTGTGTGTGTACTTTTTGTTTGTTTTTCTTTCTTTTTTAAAATTAATTAATTTATTTATTTATTAAAATGTCCAACTCCTCCCTGGCGCCCTTTTCCCTCCCTCTCTCCACCTCCCTCTCCCTCTCTAGTCTTAAGAGCAGTCAGTGTTCCCTGCCCCGTGGGAAGTCCAA
The DNA here is from genome assembly GCF_982192425.1 of Myodes glareolus. Taxonomy (NCBI): domain Eukaryota; kingdom Metazoa; phylum Chordata; class Mammalia; order Rodentia; family Cricetidae; genus Myodes; species Myodes glareolus. The sequence continues at coordinate 49,540,446 of NC_142041.1, read as the reverse complement.
GGTCCTCACCCCTCCATCAGGTCTATAAAGGTGAGCATCCAAACAAACCAGGCTCCCACAAAGCCAGTCCATGCAGTAGAATCAAAACCCAGTGCCATTGTCCTTGGCTTCTCAGTCAGCCTTCATTGCCAGTCACATTCAGAGTGTCCATTTGGATCACATGCTCCATCACTCCCAGTCCAGCTGGCCTTGGTGAGCTCCCACTAGATCACTCCCACCGTCTCAGTGGGTGGACGCACCCCTTGTGGTCCTGACTTCCTTGCTCAGAGAGAGAAAGGCTATGAAGTTGGATCAGCAGATAGGAAACGTGGAAAATGTTAGGGGAAAGGAAAGGATATGCCCAGTATATATTGTATGAAAAACAAAAAACAAACAGTGATCCAAATAAATACATGTTACCAACAACTTTTAAGTACCCCAGACCCATCTTGTAGAATTTTATATAAAGCCCTGAGACTCATCATTTTTCTAAGTACTTCAAGTAAATGCATTAATTTTTAAATTGCTAGTAGTGTCAGTTATTAGTTGACAGAGCTAGAAACATTTGGACATTTAGTCAATATGGATTAATAAAACATATTCTATCTGTAATGTAGAACATAAATAATGCTTATATATGTAGATATATGTATATTACATGGTTTGAATATATATTAAATAAGGTTATATCTATAACTTTTAGTACAACTCATTCCTTTGGAACAGGTACACTTGTGTTCTTTCTATATGTATGACTTGCTCAACAGAGATGCCTGAACCCATTATCTCAATGAATTTACTAACTAAGTTTAGAGTACACAGAGGAGTCTTCCAGAATTGTTGATTTGTACCAGCAAGTACCTGACTAGAACTTAAAGTCTGTTTCAATTTGTAGACAAAACTTATTTGAGTGAATTTCAGAAACCACAAGTGAATAGTATATGAATTTTGATAGTGGTTATACATAGGAAACCCTTAGTTTCACAAAAACTTAGATATTTAAGTTCATATAGAATAATAGAGTTGTACTATGTTTGACTTTGTTATTGCGGGATAATATTTGTAAAATTTGTTCCTATTGTTGTATGTATTAGTAATTGCTCTTTTTTTGCTGATTAGTATTCTTTTGCATAATTACAACTAATTTATTCATTCTCTTCTTAATGAACATGTGGGTTGTTTTCAGCATTTGGCTTTTATGAATAAAAATGTCAAAACCATTTTTTAGAAGTCTTTTTGAAGACATATGTTTCTACTTTTATTGGAAAACACCTAAAAATGGAGTTACTGGGTCATATGGTAGGTATAAATCTAACTTTGTAAGAACCTGCTTCAATGTTTCCCTGTATGATTTGTGTCAATTGTGAACTCAGTGGTAATGGGTAACTATTCAATTTGTTTCAAATCCTCCCTGACATTAGGTATTTTTATCTTAAAATTACAAGAATTTGACGAGCTTCACAAGAATGTATTATGATGGTGACAATATGTATTTTCTAGTAGGTGAATTGTTCTCAATTCAATTTATTTTCTTATAGTTATCATGCTTCCTAAGAAATATTGCCAGTTACCATTCTGTCAAAATGATCTCTCTAAGTGCTTTAAGAACCATCATGTCTTCAGCTCTGGCATTTCAGTTGCTTTACCTGTTAAGTTCATTTTTTGTTTGGCGTTGGGTAGAGTATAACCTTCATGTTTTTCCATGTGGATGTTCAGTTGGTCTGCTTCATTTGCTGGTGAGATGTTCCCCAATGGTTTTCTCTAGTGCTTTTATAGAAATTCAGTTCTACTGTTAAAAATTTGCTCTGGTATGTACTGTTTTGCTGATTTCATTGCTGTGATTAAAGAAAATTTCAGTTTTCATAATCTTTTTGTTTATTTGCTTTTGTTTTATGTTTGCTTGTTTGTTTGGTTTTGTTTTGTTTTTTTCAAGACAGGGTTTCTCTGTAGTTTTGGATCTTGTCCTGGACCGAGCTCTTGTAGATCAGGCTGACCTCAACTCACAGAGATCCTCCTGCCTCTGCCTCCCGAGTGCTGGGATTAAAGGCTTGTGCCACCACTCCCTGGTTTATATTCTTTTTACAAAAAGTCTCCAGTGCCCACTGTCATCAGAGAAACTTTGCTCAGCAACTGAAGGAAACAGATGCAGAGACTCACAGCAAAACATTAGACAAAACTCTGAGAATCCTATGGAAGAAGGGGAGGAGGGTTGTAGGAGCCTGATGCATCAAGGACACCAAAAAAAAAAAAGAAAAAGAAAAGAAAACAAGATAATCAATTATTCTGAGCTCATAGGCACTCCAGAGACTGAACCAACAATCAAGGAGCCTGCATGGGACTGACCTAAACCCTCTGTTTATAAGTTTAAATTGTGTAGTTTTATCTTGTGGGACTCATAACTGTGGGAGCAGTATCTTTCTCTGACTCTGTAGTCTGCTTTTGGAAACCTCTATTGCTACAAGGCAGCCTTATCCAGCCTTAGCAGGAGAGGAGGTTCCTAGTCTCACTGCAACTTGATATACCATGGCTGGCTGATACCCATGGAGTTCTACACTTTTCTAAAGAGAAAGGGAGGAGGAATGGAAAAGGTCAGTGAATGGAAGAGGGGAAATGCAGGGGAGGAACTGGGAGGAAAGGAGAGAGGAGAAACTGAGTTCAAGGTGTAAAAGAACCCTAAAGAGATAGATAGATAGATAGATAGATAGATAGATAGATAGATAGATAGATAGATAGACAGACAAAGCATCCTGAATCCTGTGACTTTCTTTGGGGCTGAATCTGTAGATCATTTGGAAAGAAGTGGAGAATAACCTAAGAATTTTGAGTATCATTATTCTCAAGTTTTATGTATTTATTCATTGATTAATTGTTTTCATTAATTTCTCTTAAGAATGTTTTGTAGCTTTCAGCATAATCTTTTATCATATTTGTTATCATTTTATGTTTTAAAATACTACTTAGTACAATATTTAGTTTCAAAATATTCATTTTCCAACTGGAAATCGACTAAGGATATTGGTCTTTTATTTTTGAATGTTTTAGTTTTTGAATAATGTTAGTCTCATTAGTAGTATCTCTCTGCTTGGGAAAAATTGGAATAATTCTTTCTCTCCAGAAAAAATGAGGCAGTCAGAGACACTATCCAACTTGAGTTCTCTTTATTAAAACGGTTTTACTTTTATATTTTAAAATAACATATTATACTTTTATGTGCATATGTGGGCTGTTCAGATTATATACAAGTGTATTAATCTTGTAGCCTTACATTCTGCTAAATGCACCTAAAGGTTCTAGAAATTCAACATTTCATTGTTATATGTGGTATTACCTCTAAGAAATACTGGGTATTTGCTTATGAGATTGTACAATTGAGACAATTCTTTCAATTCCTTCAGAAAATCCCAGGTTATTTCTTATTTAATCTGGTAATGTAAATTATAATAATTGATTTTCAAATGTTAAAATAACTGTATTCCTTGAAGAAATCCCATTTGCTCAGTATATATTATCCTTTTTATATATCTCTGGCTAAATTTTGCTAACATTTTGTTAGAATTTTTTTACATGTTTATTCATGAAGGATATTAGTATTTCATGTTTGAACTTTTTTTAGTTTTGGAATAATGTAAGCCTCATATAATAAGCTTAGAACTATCTCTCCATGTAGAAAGATTGGAGTAAGATTGATAATTCTTACTATCCAGTAGAATGTGTTGTAGTCAGAAATACCATAGAGCACATTGGTTTTCTTTATTAAAGAGTTGTATTTTTATATTTTAAAATAATAAATTCTACTTTTATGTATATAAGTAGGGTGTTCAGATTTTCTATTTTATCTTGAGTTAGCTTTTGGAAATTCTGTTTTCATGAAGCTTCACCATTTCATCTATGTTGTTAAATATGTGTATTAAAGCTATTATTTTTTTGTTCTTTAAATGAAAATATGTCATGTACTTCCTCTTTCTCATATTATATTGGGTATATGGGATTTCTTTATTTTCTTTAACAGTCTTTCTAATGTTTTATCATGTTTTTTTACATTTATTTGGTTAGTTTGCTAATTGGTGGTTAGTATGTGTAATTACATGTATTCATATGTGTGAGTGGGAGCTAGCAAGCCTTGAATAGCTTATGAAGGCTAGAGGACAACATACAATATGTTTTAGCCTTCCACTATGTGAGTTCTAGAAATGAAAATCAGTTAATCAGACTTTGTAACAGGCACATATTTCCTAGAGTAATCTTCCCAGCAGTCTTTTATTATTTTTAAATAATATTTTTGTAAATTCTTTGAGAATTTTATGCATATATATATTATATTTTAATCATACTAACTCCACCTCCTTCTAATTCCTCCCAGAACCACTCTCCGCATCCTCTCTTTCACTAAGTCAAATTTATTCTGCCCATGGATATAAATTCTTCCTATTAGGGGTTTTACGCTTAAAGAAAATCAATTCTTTCACTCTCAGAAGCCACCTTGATCTGCCTACTTTTGTCCTGGTCTTGTGCAGACAATCACAGCTACTGTGAGTTTGTGTTCAGGAATTCTGTCATTGACAAAACCATTGCATCACTGTTCATCCAGTGTTTCTCTTTGACCTTTGACTCTCAGAAATTTTTCATCTTCTGCTCTGCGATGATCGCTGAGAAACTGATAAAGCTCTGTTCTGTGTTGATGAGCACATGACTCACTCCCTCTACTCTGTGCAGCCGGGGGTTTCTGTATTAACCACCATCTACCTCACAAGCTCTCATATGAGGTTTGAGAGCTGAGCTAATCTATGAATGGAGAAAAATTAATTCATGGGGTAGTTTGATACTGACTATTAAAGAACATAATAGCTCATCTCAAATGCTCTCCAAACCTGAACTATAGCTATATTTGTAGTATGCAATATGAGTTCCATCCTATGTAGCAGCCATTGAATCAAATCAGAATGCAGTTAATTACCTGAATTTGTGCCACTATTGTATCCATTAGCATATTCTGGTATATAGCATAGTCATATACCTACCCATTAGCACTCTTTTTTTAACAGCAAAAATATATAAAAAATTTGGTACAAAACTAAATTCTCTCCTGAAATGAGGTGAACTTACCTGCACCAGACAAAGCACAGAACAAAGGCTAGTGGTAGCCAATCAAACAAAACAAGAGAAATCTGCAGATGTGAACTGGAAATGGCAGCTGGATCACTACCAAATTCTAAAAACTTCCTGATACTGATCACAACCTATGCCTTTCTGGGATCTAACTAACAAAATGTAAGAAATTAAAGTGCATTTGTATTCTTGGACTGTTTAAAAAGGTAGGGAGTGTCTACTTCTTTCCTTTTATGACCCCAATATCTTTGATAATCTTCTATGTGGGTATTAATATTCCTTTTGAGGTTAGGATGATCTTGTTGCTATATGCCTGTTGTTTGCAAGAAGAAGGATTCTTAGCTACCCCAGGAGCACCACATCTGCCTGTGTGCCATCATGTTCCCTGCCATGATGATAATGGACTGAACCTCTGAAACTCTGAAACTGTAAGCTGTCACTTCAATTAAATGTTTGTTTGGTTTTTTTTTATAAAAGTTGCTGTGTTCATGGTATTTCTTCACACAATAGAAAACTTAAGACAGGGTAGAGACACTTTTCTAAGAGAGGCCTCTCTAGGTTGTCAATTAAAGCCGCCTATCTTTCTTTATAAATATCTCTTCCATAGATATTTGGAAATCCCTGAGAAGTCTCTAACATAAATTCATTTCTCATGGCTCCGAGACATTTTCTACAGCAGACAGACCTTACGAAGAATCACTGTAGAATCATCATTCTACTGTGATGAACAGTATATGTATATATATATATATATATATATATATATATATATAGCCATTCCCACTTGGTACAATGTTCTCTTATACCCAGTACTGCAAATGCTAGCTATACACATGTCAAAAATCTCTCTATCTCACTCGATAGTGTCACAGACCATACAGTAGTAACCAACAAATTTCTGATTTTACTTAAGACCCACTCCACAAGATGGAATCCATACCTTACTTTGATCAGGTGACCAAGAACATGAGACTAAACTAAATATCCAAGAGACCTAGGGAAAACCTAAAATTAGTGCTCATAAAAAGAAAATGTGGTGATAAAATAAATCCTAATGACATTCTGCTGTACTCATACACCGGTGCTTTGCTCACCACCATCAGAGAAGCTTCCTCCTGCAGCAGATGGGAACAAATCCACAGACCCACTTCTAGACATGCAGAGATTGTGAGACGCCGGAACACAGCCCTAAATAGTAAGTCTCCATCAAACCCTACGCCTTTGGGATCATCAAATCCTATGTGAAGGTTGGCAGATAAAAGGAGCCAAAGGGGATGGAGGACACCAAGAAAACTAGGTCCTCTAAATCAACATGAGCAAAACTCATATGAACTCACAATGATGAGGAAGAATACACAGGGCTTGCATAGTATGCACCAGGTCCTCTGGATGCATATCATGGCTTCTATTTAGTGTTTTCATTGGATTCCCGAGTGTGTAAATAAGTTGTTTTCTGATTTGCATGGCTTCTCTTGGCTCTTTTCCTTCTTTTGTTTTGCCTTTGTACAACTTCAATGTGTTAGTTTTTATTTTATCTTATTATGTCTTATTTTATTATTACATTTTATAAACATATTCTTTTTAAATGAGACTCTAAGGTGGGGTGTATTTGGATAGTAGATGAGGTGGTGAGAAACTGGGAGAGAGAGGAAACTGTAATCAGGTTGCATTATGTGAGAAAAGACTCTATTTTTATTAAAAGTGAAAGAATTAAAATGTTATAATGAAACCCATTGTTCTGTACAGTAAATTAATTATAATGAAAATAGAATAAAAATGAAAGTGAGCTTTGAAATTAAACACTGCAGTTAGAGAGATACACTATTTGACTTCAGAGAATGTTACATTTGGATCCCTGTTTGAATTTGCTCTTCCACATGTAATAGATTCTAAGAGTTGGTCTCTCTTGAAGGTTAGGTGTTGAGCTTGTTCTGACAACTTGATACCCTCCAGGTTTGTTTTGCAAATCTATACATTTTATTGATTTGCTGTTGCATTTTTGTTTAGATTCACATATGTGAGATCATGTCTTCTTCCTCTGTTTGATTCATTCATTCAGCACACTGTCCTCCACTTTCACCTGTTGCTGATAACCGCAAGATGTCTCTTTGTAAACCACTCTTCTGTTGTCATTTGACCCAGTGGTAGCCTGAACTGGCTGTCTCTTGTGACCAGATTGGTGCCTGGTCCCACTGTCATCAGAGAGGTGACATCCAGCAACTGATGGAGGAAGAGTCAGAGACCCACAGCTAAACATCGAATAGAGTTCGAGACTCTTGTAGAAGAGGAAGAGAAAGGAATGCAAGAGTCAGAGGGGTTAAGGAAATCACAGAAAGGCTCACATAATCAACTAATCCTGGCTCATATGGGCTCTCAGGGACTGAACTGACAATCAGGGAACCTGCATGAGATTGACCAGGGCACTCTGTATATATGTTACGGCTGGTAAGCTAGGTCTTGTGGGACTCATAACAGCAGAAACAGGAGCTATGACCCTTTTACTGACTTGTGGAACCCTACTCTTCATTTTGGGTCATTTTGCCCAAACTTAACGCATGGTGGGGTGTGCTTAGCCTTACTTATGCCATTTTTATTGAAACTCATAGGAGACCTGCCATTTCCTGAATAAGACAGAAGAGGAGGGAATTGGGAGAAGGGAGGGGGATAGTTGGGGTGAAGAACTAGAATGGGAGAATGAGGGAGAAGTGGTTGGGAAGTCAAATAAATAAAGAACAATAAAAAAGTAAGAACTTCTCAACACAAGAAAAGAAGAACAAAGAAAAAAATTAGGAGGGCTACTGATTTTTTTTTTGAGTTGATTTTGTATCCTGCCACATTACTAAAGGTGTTTATCAGCTGTAGGAGTTATTTGGTAGAGTTTTGGGGGGTCACTGATGTACACTATAATATCATCTGCAAATAATGACAGTTTAGCTGTTTTCTTTCCAATTTGAATCCCCTTGATCTCCTTATGTTGTCTTAGCTATTGCTGGAACTTCAAGCACTATGTTGAGGAGATATGGTGAGAGTGGACAGCCTTGTCTTGTTCCTGATTTTAGTGGGATGGCTTTGAGTTTCTCTCCATTTAATTTGATATTAGCTGTTGGCTTGCTATATATTGCTTTTATTATATTTAGATATGGTCCTTGTATCCCTAACTTCTCCAAGACCTTTATCATAAAGGGGTGTTGAATTTTGTCAAATGCTTTTTCAGCATCTAATGTAAATATCATATGGTTTTTTCTTTCAGTTTATTTATATGATGAATTACATTGATAGATTTTTGTATGTTGAACCAGCCCTGCATCTCCGGGATGAAGCTTACTTGATCGTAATGAATAATTTTTTTGATGTGTTCTTGGTTTCGGTTTGCCAGTATTTTATTGAGGATTTTTGCATCGATGTTCATGAGCGAGATTGGTCTGTAATTCTCTTTCTTGGTGGAGTCCTTGTATGGTTTTGGTATCAGGGTAACTGTAGCTTCATAGGGGTACTGTACTTCATAGTAACTAGAAACTTCAAGCTTCATAGTTTGGCAATGACTTCTGTTTCTATTATGTGAAACACATTAAGGAGTATAGGTATCAGCTCTTCTTGGAAGTTCTGGTAAAATTCTGCAGTAAAACCAGCTGGTCCTGGGCTTTTTATGTTTGGGAGATTTTTTTTATGAAGCTTCTATTTCCTCACAACTTATAGGTCTATTTAGATTGTTCACCTTGTCTTGATTCAATTTTGGTATATGGTACTTATCTAAAAACAAGTCCATTTCTTTTATATTTTCCAACTTTGTGGCTTATAGTTTTTAGGGGTTGGTCCACCCACTAAGATAGTGTGCCTGATCTAATGGAAGCTCACCAAATCCAGCTGGACCCAGTCTGAATGAGCATGTGATCAAGTCGGACTCTGAATATAGCTGACAATGGGGGCTGAATGAGAAGCTATTGATAAAGGCACTGGGACTTGTTTCTACTGCATATGCTGGCTTTTTGGGACCTTAGTCAATTTTGATGCTCACTTTCCTAGGCCTGAATGGAGGTAGGAGGGCCTTGAACTTCCCACAGGGCAGGGTACCCTTGTCCTCCCTTAAGGAGGGAGGGGGAAGTAAGAGGAGAGGTGGGAGAGCAGGAGTGGAATGGGAGGAGGGGAAGAAGTGTAAATTTTTGAATGGAAAAATAAAAAAAAAATAAAGAAAAAATTTAGGCCATGGTTGGGTGATGGAGGATCACTCTTTACTTGCATCTGTATCATAGTTTCTTTATCCATGTGTCAATTGTTCCAGGCTGTTTTGGTGTCTTGTCTGTTGTGAATTCCTTTAGTGTCTTGCCTGCAATGAATTTGACAGTTCAGATTGCTTTACAAAGGGGTGATTTTATTGCCTTTGAGGATCAGAACAGAAGTTAGTTTATTTGCATAGTAGGTCTATTTTAAGTTTCTTTTTAATAAATGTCATTCACTTCCATAATAGTTGCATGTATGCAGATTTCTTTCAATGATGTATCAAGTCTCCCTTTAAATTACTTTAGCAATTATTTTGAATAATAAGATACATAGATTAAAGTAGATAAGATAGTAAAAATAAATATTTCATGTTACACTAGAGTTATACATAATTTTTACTGTAGGGCTTAATATTGTAGAATATTATGTTAAGGTGTGTCACTTTTGTTTATGCTGTGGAACATTTGTTTAATGATGCAAAGATGTGTTGCTTATGTTTATCCTGCATTTGTTCAACTCTGTGAAGCTGTGATTCTTTGCCTGTCTAAAACACCCAATGGTTTAATAAAGAGCTGAATGGCCAGTAGCAAGGGAGGAGAAAGGAAAGTTATTGCTAGCAGGCAGAGTATAAATAGAAGGAGGAATCTGTGAGGAGCAGGAACAAGAAAAGGAGGAAAGAGGACACTGGGGGCCTACCACCCAACCACAGAGCGAGCCATGGAATAAGAGTGAAAGTAAGATATACAGAAGTAAGAAAAGGAAAAACCCTAGAAGTAAGGGGGACAGGATAATTGAAGAAAAGCTGGCTACAAACAAGCAAAGTTTAGTTCAGGAATTTATAAGTCAGAATAAGCCACCACATGAATGATTTACTTGGGAGCTGGGAGGCAGAGCCCCAAAAGAGAAAAAGAGTAAAGAGTGAGGAGTGAAAGTAAAAGCAACCAACTATAGGAGTAGTTTGTTTTTATTTAGTTAGGAATGAGTACGAAGTGTCTATCAAAGCATGCCATATGTTTTTAATATCCGTGAATATCATTGTGCCATGTTATATGGCAAATTACTTGAAGGATATATATATGGGTTATAAGCAGCAGTGGAACATTTTTCCTCTCTAATGTTATGGATGTTGGACTGCATTTAATTTATTACTTAAACATTTTATGTAAAGTATTTTATGTGCCTTTTAAAACCTTGAGGAATCATCAGGACTTTCCTCCATGTCCACTATAATAGTGACGATAAACAACTGACAATAAAGTGGAGATGAAAAACTCGGTGGTCTAGAGATTTTTATTTGGAAATTCTAGTTAAGTAATGTATTAACATTTATACTTTAAACAACTATATCAATTGCAACAAATTTCATTTTTATTTTTTATTTTCAACTCATTTTTATAAAAATTTTACATTTTATATAATATAAAAGTTTTTCTGTAATATTTAGATTTATGCACATTAATAATTTGGAAATTTAACACGCTGAGAGTTTTGTCAGTTTTGTTGTCCTTTATTGACTTTATAACTTACGTTTTGTCTGCACTGTTTTTTTGGATTCAAGAGTTACATCTATTTGTTTCATTCTTTTTACCTGTAAAAGGACTCCAAGTTATGGCTTTTAATCCTACAGAAAGTATTTCATACATTTTGACAAGCTCTATTTCTGTTGTACAGATTTAAATCATATTTTTAATTTTAAAAATTTCATAATGGATAATTTTAAAATGTCATAAGTATTTTTATAAGTTTTACATGTGTTCTTTGAGTCGGAGAATATGGTCTTTATTCTGCAGAATTTGCAGTTCTATGTGGAGCTAAAATCAATGCTATTTGTATTCTGCTATTTGTGCAGGATATATATTATTTTGTATGTTAAACCTCTTGTGCTGAAGTGATATTAAACTTTATATCCTTCAGATCTGTGCAGTTTTCTGCTTTATAAGTTTAAACTCTGAATATTGTAAAGTCTTTTACAAATAACACAAGATTATTTTGTACACATACAATTGTATTAGTATGTAAAATAGAGTGTTATAAATGAAATTAAACATAAACTTTTAGATTTCAGAACAGAGAATTCAAAATTAGTGATGGTTTTTAAATAAACATTGTATTTTTGTTTTCTTAATCTAACAGTTATAGTCTACTGATACTGTAAATACTGCTTTATTTTTACACAAACTTTAAAACTCTTATTTCAACCTAATGCTTAAATTTCAGATAATTTCCTGTGTCCTAGATAAGATATGACTGTATTTTGAAAAGATATTCGTTTATTTTGAACATTGTAAGCAATCAGCAACTTAGTGTTCAACATTGTTCAATGATCAAAGATTGCACTATTTTCATGTCTTCAAATCCTCTTACTCATCATTTGTTTTTCACCATGTTTTTTTACATACATTAGTTATCTGCCTTCTTCTGACCTGGTTTATATTTGGTTGTTCTTTCAGTTTTTACAACTGACCATCTATTAGTCTTGTTACTCTCCTTTCAAATGCACAAAACGTAATAAAGTGATACAAATACATATTTGCTCTGAAAATAATGAAAAGAAAAGTTTTGTATTGACCTGACATAAAGTTCTCTTTGAGCTGACCAGGTTAACCACGGTCAGTGGTTTGCTGAATGTGCTCTACGTTTTCCTGTCCTGTGAATGTTTTCCTGTCCTGTGGTTTCAAGAGTTAGAGTCACTCCCTGCAAACGACACAGGTGTCTCTTCCCTAATAATCAGTACCTGCCAATATGGCAATGGGGATTAAAATAGAAAAAGATTATCAATCAGCTCACCTAATAATAGGGAGATTATCTTAGATTTCGTTTGTAGGCTCAATATTGACACAAACAACCCTAAAATATTAAATCAGGGCAGAAGGAAAAAGAGCTAACTGTAAGAAGGACTCAGCCCAATGTTCCTATTTTAAACAGGAGAAAGACAGCCACGCTAGACTGAGTGCAAACTGGCAACATGGTGACTTTACCCCAGTAAGACACAGCTCAACTTTATATTCAGAATGGAAAGACTGTCTTAAACTGCTAAATTTTGGTAAATGCTTAGATCAGGAATCAAAAATGATAAACTACTGCAATACATACATATATGGATGAAATACTGCAAAAAATTAGCCAAACTTGATGGATAAGTAATTCATAAAATACAATATAGTAAAGTAATGTACAAATAAAGCTAATAAAGGAATCAGGAAAGAATTTACATATATAGATAGTTCACATATAGAATTATATATAAGAAAATCTCATTCTCAAGATAGTTTTATAAAAGCTACAGGTTATTTAAATAAATGTCCATCACCAGAAATGATTTTAATAAAATTATAGGTGAAATAAAATTGAATAATGATTATATAGTGACTTTTAGAAGGAGATTAGAGGTGAACACATTTAATTCCAGCACTAAGGAAACAAGACAATCGGATCTCTATGAGTTCTAGGCCGGCCTGACCTACACATCAAATTCCAAGACAGACAAGGCTACACAGAGATATTCAGTCTCATAAATAAAAAGCAAATGATCCTCAAAGTTCTTGTCATACAGTCTTCCACTTGGATCTCCCATGCTCTTGGGTAGGCAGAATTAATGTAGCAAAAATGGCAATCTTACCAAAAGCAATCTACAGATTCAATGCAATGCTTATCAAAATCCCAACAAAATTCTTCACAAACCTCGAAAGAATGATACTCAATTTCATACAGAAAAGCAAAAAACCCAAGATAGCCAAAATAATCATGTACAATAAAAGAACTTTTGGAGGCATCATCTGGTATTGGTATAAGAACAGACAGCAGGACCAATGGAACTGAATCAAACACCCGATATTAATCCACACACCTTTGAACACCTGATTTTTGACTAAGAAGCAAAAAATATAAAATGGAAAAAGAAAGCATATTTAACAAATGGTGCTGGCATGACTGGATATCAACATATAGAAAATTGAAAGTAGACCCATGTCTATCACTATGCACAAAACTCAAGTCCAAATGGATCAAAGTCCTCAACAAAAAGTCAGTCACATTGAACCTTATAGAAGAAAAAGTGGGATGTACACTTGAACTCATTAGCGCAGAAGACCATTTCCTAAATATAACCCCAGCAGCACAGACACTGAGAAAAAAAAATAATAAATAGGACCTCCTGAAACTGAAAACCTTCTCTAAAGCAAAGGACACAGTCAACATGATAAAACAACAGCCTACAGAATGGGAAAAGATCTTCACTAACTGCACATCACACAGAGATCTGATCTCCAAAATATACAAAGAACCCAAGAAATTTGCCATCAAAAGAACACATAATCCAATAAAAATAATGGAGTACAGACCTAAACAGAGAACTCTCAATAGAGGAATCCAAAATAGCTGAAAGACATTTAAGGGAATGGTCATCATCCATGGTCATCAGAGAAATGCAAATCAAAACAACTCAGAGATTCCATCTTACATCTGTAAGAATGGCCAAGATCAAAAACCCTGATGACAGTACATACTGGAGAGATTATGGGGAAAAGGGAGCACTCCTGTGTTGCTGGTGGGAATGCACGCTGGTACAGCCCTTTTGGATGTCAGTATGGCAATTTCTCAGAAACAAAATTAGGAAACAACTTTCCTCAAGATCTAGTAATACCACTTTTGGGTATATATCCAAAGGATGCTCAATCATGCCACAAGGACATGTGTTGAACTATGTTCATAGCAGGATTGTTTGTCATAACCAGAACCTGGAAGCAACCTAAATGCCCCTAAACCAAAGAATGGATAAGGGAAATGTAGTAGATTTACACAATGGAGTACAACACAGCAGAAAAATTAACATCTCGAATAATGCAGGCAAATAAATGGAGCTACAAAACATTATTTTGAGTGAGGTAACCCAGACACAGAAAGACAATTACCATACATACTCATTCATAGATGATTTTTAAACATAAAGCAAAGAAAACCAGCCTACAATCCACAATCCCAGAGAACTTAGACAACAATGAGGACACTAAGAGAGACTTACATCGATCTCATCTACGTGGGAGGTAGAAAAAGTCTAGATTTCCTGAGTAAATTAGGACCTTGGGGGAGGGTTGAAGGGAGAGGAGTGAGGCAAGGAGAGGAGCAGAGAAAAATGTAGAGCTCAATAAAAATCAATTTTAAAAAATTAAATGATCAAAACCTAAAAAGCAAATTAATAAAAACAGATGAAAAAGCTAAAGCATTATGCCACATTAATGTATAAATACTTTAAAATCATGGAATAGATAAATACATGAAAAATCTAAAGCATTATCCCAAATTAGTGTAAATGCATTTAAAACATGGAACAGAGCAAAGAAATAAATTCTATCAGTCAGAAGTTTCTTAAGGAGAGTAAATATTTAAAATATATTTTTAGGGACAAGATGAGTACAGTGAAGTATTTTCGGGAAGGAATACAAAATGTATGCAGTTGAGTTTATATTCCTATGAAAAAATGGATGGATGTGAAAAAGAGCAAGGAAGAAAATGAATGGTCAACAAAACTTAAGTAAATAATTCTTGAAATGTAGTAAAAATAAATGAAAGAAGAGTGAAAAGAAGAGATGAAGAAGATCAGATTATGAATTATAAATAAGTGAAAGAAAGACAGTAAACATTCCCTAAAAATACATTTCTTTAAGTTCATGCCGTGGGGGCATGTCTCCAGGCACAGCCATAAATGTGGAGGCCAGAAAACAACTTGTGAGAATCAGTTCTTTCTTTCAACCACATGGGTCCAAGGGATTGAGCTCATGGATATAGGTTGTAGGCTTGATCACAAGTATTTTTGCATCTTGAGTTAAATCACTTTGCAGGTCTTATAAGTATTAAAAAATCACTGAACATACTATATGGTTAAATAGAAATTGTCAAGAAAAAGTAACAGGCTCAAAAGGTGAAGATTTTGGAAAGGAGGGAAAAAAGAAAGGGAAGGAATAGAATATTAGACTATCAATCTCTCCAGGAAAAGACTTTTAAGTGGATGTGATTAAAACAAAATAAGCACAGGGTAAAGATAGAAATTAAATGTAGAAATATCAACATTAGAACCAAATAAAACTCACTAAATCTAGTAGAATATATCAAAATAAAAAGAACACATAACAAACTTTGAAAAGTGTAACATTGGAAGCCTGCTGGCTCAGCAGGTAAAAGTACTTGCTACCAAGGTGAAGGCCTATTGAATCTCTTCCAGAACACACATGGTGGAAGGAAAGAACTGTCTCTCACTAATGGTTCTGTCCACTGCCTGCTGTGACACGAGTCTTCACACACACACACACACACACACACACACACACACACACACACATTTTCAAGAATTAAATATATATGTATAAAATTTTACATATTATATATGTATAATATTAAATTTACATATAAATTATATATACATTTAAAATTATATATTATATGAGTGACAAATATCTGTACTTCCTGATCAATCACTATGACTCTGTTGGATGGTAGTTAATGATTCTAAGACAAATATTATACTATTGGATCAAATAAAATAAATCATATGACTAGAGTTGAAGGCTTTTTTGGTTTTATTTTGCATTTATGTGGAAGAATAGTAATACATAAAAGTCAATAACATGATGAAATAAACCAAGATATACACAAGAAAACATTTAAATAATAATAACAAAATATATTAGTAAAATAAATTAGCAGTAGTAAATCCCACAACAAGAACATAGAGAATAATAAAATATTATAAAGGAACAGAAAAAAAATCTTAAATTGGGGGTTGGTGTTTGAGACAGCATCTCATTCTGTGGGTCACGGTGGCCTGAGTCTCACTGTGTAGCTCAGGCTGTGAACTCAGATAGTCATTAGCAATATTCCAGTATCACTCAGAATCCTTTTACCTTAATTTCCCAAGTACTGTAATCACAGTTGAAAAGCATCATGTCTAAATTAATATTTTATAAATAATGTTGACTGACTAAAACTTTTGACTTGTTTGCTAAAGACAAATGAGTCTCAAATTATAGATAAGTATACACTCACTCATTGAAATAACATTGAGTGGTATCAGAATGTTGCTATCAAAGAGATTAATAATGTCTTTGTCTTTCATACTTTGTGAATTATGTGATGGTAACAGCATGCTGACAAGACATAAAAGTAGTGATTAACTACTTTTAATAGTTATAATAATAATAATACTGTCAATTACATTGCTGTATTGAAACATCATCATCATCATCATTGTCATCGCCATCATCATCATCATCGTCATAATCTTTGCTTTAATGGCACAGTTTATTCTTAAAACATTTAAAACAAATATCATAACTATAAAAATTACATTGGTGCATGATATCACAATGGAAGACCACTTGCCAAATATTGGTCCAAACAGAAACAAAAGTGTGCTAAATTTGGGAAGCTGGGAGGATCGAGGAAAAGTTAGGGGGAAGGAGACCATAATATCTTTTTTTCTTTAACCAGACCAGAATTAACCAGTCCAGACTGGAATAGACCAGACTAGATTGATCACAGCCATCAAAACTATTCCCAGTTAATATAAACCCAACCTAGCTGGATTGGACCAACCCAGTTGGACCAATCCATCAAATACCTGATCAGTGCTTGCTGCACTAATGTGAGGCCTTGACGGCAGATCACAAGCCCCCAGACAAAAAGTCAGAAGCAAGCCTATGACACTGGTGGTATGAAGGCAGAATAATGTGGATCCCTGGATCTCTCTGTCATGTAAGTCTAGACTTTTTGGTAAGCTCTAGGCTAATGAGAGACCCTGTCTCAAAAATATGGCATAAAGTAACTAAGGAAGAAATGTAAGGCCCCTTTGACTTCTATCAATTTATTCACACACGTATACATCTTGACACACACACAGCATGTGTTCTTACACCCACACATATATACACATATACCACACATACACACATTAACGTACACATATACCTTGTGACAACACACATATATGAATACACACACAGGCTTATGATCCCTAAGGGCATGATATTGCTACAAGCTGCCCTCATGCAATTGGTGTAAAGAAAGTACAAATTGATTTTATATTAACAAATGTAAAGTTTAATTCCAATTAAATCTCTGAAATAAAAGGGATTATGAAAATCAAATTTGATTTTCAATTTCACAGGGAAAGAAAATAGATATCATTTGAATATTTTTGGCTATTTTAATATATTATATGACAAATAAATTCATTTAGAGACAAACAGCATAAAATCATTTGAGGTTAGATGTAATTAACCTGGAGGATATCATAAAAAAATCTTAGTAATGTTACAGTAGATGATCTTTCTTCATAACTGAGTCATTTTAAGGAGAAATATTTTCCCGAACTGAGAATCTAGAACCATCACACTGATATTTTGTAATAAAACATATTTTGGTGTCTCAATAAGGATATTGCCTCTACTTATGAATGCCTTTGAGCAATTTTCTATGCCAAGCAAATTTCAAACGTGTAACATGTTCATTGACTTCATACTAAGCAGCTAGTTCAAATTACCTGGAACAGCCCAAGTAAAATCGAGACGTGTTGCTTTGTCAAATTTCCTTTAGAACACACAGTGCTCACTGGAAGATCATTGGCCAAAGATTCCCTCCTGAACCAACATTTTCTCCCATCATTCTCTGAATAATATATCTGCTTCCCTTTTTAGTTCATTAAAAAATAGCTCATGTTTCATTAATATTTTGGTACTTATTTGAACATAAACTCTCGCACACCAAACTTCTCTTAGTAGTGTTTCTCAAAGTGGAGTTTTTAAAACACATCTTTAAAATTTTGATAAAAAATTAAAAAGGAAAAGAAAAGAAGTAATTTTTTAGAAAGATCAAAATCATTCCAAATGGTGCATTCTTAATAACAGAACTCTACTTCCCACAGTATTTAAAGTATCATATTCTCCATGGTTTCTGAGAACATTTTAGCATGATGTCATTGGTGGACTCTTTGCCAGCTTTGCTATAGCAATGAATAATATAAAATCAAAAGGACTTTTACCAAGCTTCTCGGCAATATATATATATATATATATATATATATATATATATATATATATATATTGGGTGTTACTACAGTGGGTCTGTAATACCCACAAGAAGGTTTTGTGCCCTTTTAATCTGTTTTTTTTTTAGTTCAAGTAGCTACAGAATATTACTATTCTGCTTTACAATAATTAGAAGAGGGACATTTTATTTTACTTGCATATTCTAGAAAAGTACCAAGATCTGAATCTGAACTAGAAAAAGAACAAAATAAAGCCAATCAGAAAACTTGAAAAAAAATACATTTAGGCAGATCCATGTAAACTACCATATTGTCAGGAACATTTATTGTTTTGAAACTATTTATTGAGGGTTTAACCAGAAAAAACAAGGCTTCTTAACTGATGGAAAATATCTGAGACTGACAGGACTCAGAGGAAGCCCATGCAAAGGCAAGATATCAGCGTATTGAGCTAGCCATGAGAAAATGCTGTGACTTGGGTTTTTATAGTCATCCCGCCTAGAGAACACAAAGACCTCTCTGAAGTCATCTTGAACGATATACACATAATCTTCAAAATGGTTATTATGTAATTGCTGCATCTCATAGATGCCATTATTTTTTATAAATCAGTATTCCAAGCTGCTACTAAAAATTTGGCAAATGACTATTTAATGGAAAAGTACCCCACTAGTATGATAACTGAAAACAGACAAAGATATGGTGTAAGTGTAGATATATGCTCTCATCCACACAGCTCTATTACAGTCTAGGTTGTAGAGTAATACACAAGGAGGCTAATCCATCATACCTAAATAGTTTTTATTTATTGATTGTTATTGCGCTCTACATTTTTCTGTTCCGCTCCCTGCCTCTTCCCTCCGCTGGAACCCTCCCCTAATGTTCCCATGCTCCCAATTTACTCAGGAGATCTTGTCTTTTTCTACTTCCCATGTAGATTAGATCTATGTAAGTCTCTCTTAGTATTCTCATTGGTGTCTAAATACTCTGGGATTGTGATTTGTAGGCTTGTTTTTAAAAACTCACGTTACTTATTTCATATGTGTATGTTTGTATGCGCATGCACAAGCACACACACTCACGGTTTAGGAATGAGGAAAGCTGAATACAGAAGCCAGTATTGGGATTCAGATTCCTTTGAGTTAAAGTCATTTTGTATGACTCCAATTGCTCAAACTCTGGGATGCAAACCCTGGCTGTCTGATGGAACAGTAAAGATTTTTCAACTGATTGGCCATCTCTTCACTTCAACTTGTCTACATATTTTTATGTTATTTGAATGGAAATACATTCTACTATGCTCATCCTTTGACATTGCTAAGTATGCCTCCAAATCATCAAAATTAAAAACCACATAAGTATTATTTATATGGTTTATATATGATCAAAGGTCAAAAAGATTATTCAATATTGAGTTCAATTAATAGTGTGTAAGAATAAACATCAGGCTTTGGATCATATCAACTTGCTAATTGATAATTAGACATAATTCACAGACTATTATGCAATATTTTTATTTCTTTCCTGCAACAAAATCAGTAAATAATAAACAGTGCTGCAATCAACATTTTTGCACTTTTATCCTAAATTAACTGGGTTTTTTTGGGGGGTTACTGTACCTTTCAGAATGTTTTATTGTTAATTTTGATTTAAGAACCCTTATAAAGGTGGTACCATATGACATTGTCAATTAAAATTTTATACTAGTAGTTAGATTCAGAACTTTTTATAAAACATTATAAAAATCATATATGATAAGGTGCCATTAATTTATTAAGTATATTTAAACTAAGTTTCAAAAAATATCACAGAGCGTATTTTAATTACTGCTTCTGTTGCATCCACATAGATAGAGATATAGTAGTATACACAATTGGAAAGAACTGCCTGATGCTTAAAGTGTCTGAGCTTTCCAGGGAACTCTGAAAGCTCTCTTTTTTAACTTGTGGGTACCTCAAGGAAGTACAAATTAGAACATGAGAAAAAGGGGAAAAGTGGGTTTTGGTCACTCTGTGAAAACATGTTTATTCATCATGTTGTTCCCATACCATCTTGGAGGAAGACTCTGAGACTATTAGCTTTTCTTCTTCTCTTGTTTAAACAATGACACTGTTTAAATCCTCCTCAGGCATCAAGAAACATTGCACTCCAAGGACATCACAGCACAGAAACTCAAGGTATCGCTCATGGTAGAACCCAAATTTTACAAACCTCAAGGCAATGCTCTTGGTCTCCTAGTGTGGGTAGAACCCAGGCATCATAAGCTGGAAAAGTGCAGCCTGGTCCACCTTCCACATCCAAGGCTCGATAAGGCCCTGACTGCATGTCTAGCATCCACCTCCATCCAAACAGGAGACTGAAGCAGGGACATCCTGGGGTGCTCTCCTCTTGCCTTGGCAGAATGTTCCAGAATTTTTTCAACTGTCACAGACTTTGCTCTTTTATAAAGTCTCCAGCTATTGTCAAAGTAAACCTGTAATTTGCTCTTCTATAGTATGATATACCAGAACTGTGAAGGGTGTCGATTTAGTTAAAATATTTGTCTGTAAATTAGTGAAGATTGTGGAGCTGGACTAAAGATGGGTGGATGTGAGACTCAGGTAGTGGGGTGGTGTAGTGGAGATTCCCTGCCTTATCTCTGTCCCTAAGCAGGAAGTCAATCTTCTGAAGATAACTGTCTATCATATCAAAGAAGGCAACAGCAGATTCCAGAGAGATATGAAGACATATTTACTTCATGAGATTCTGTTTCCAGTTTTCCCACCTTGAGAGAGGAATTACTCTCTCTGTCTTGATTTTGCTCTCCATTGTCAGGTTGCTATCTAAGGAAGGATCCTAGGGTACTGAGTTATCTTGTCATCCATAAAAAGCATGGCATTGTTTCTTAAGTCCTCTTAATTGTCTCTTCTAGTTTATGTTTCAGAAGAGCATCTCTGCTACAAACTTTGGAGAGCTCAATGGGAAGCAGGCTATTTCAATCCCCTTCAGAAGCAAATTATATAGTTTTGATTTTTTGAGTACTTGGGATGGAAGTCAGGACTTCATGCATGTTAAATGAACACTCTACCACTGAGCTACACCCAGAAGTAAAATTATATAATCTAGTATAAGTTGAGTATCACTTATTGGAAATGAATGGGATCAGAAGTGTTTTGGGTTTTAGGTTTTTTTTTAAAATATATGCATATTCATAATAAAGTATTATGGGGTGTGAGACCCAAGTCTGATTTCATGGTTTATGTTTCGAAACACTATATTAACATAGACAGAGAGGATTTTTAGAAAATGTTTTTAGTTTTTATACTATTATATTTTATATTATATTTTATAATATTATAACTGAAGCCTATCACATGAAGTAAGATATGCATTTTTTCCACTTGTATCATATCAACATTTAAACAGTTTCTGATTCTGAAGTATCTATAATTTCAGATCTTTGGATTGCAGATTGTCATCTACTGGTTAAATAGATTTAACTCAACTGTCATGTTTTTCCCAATTTGAGAAATTGAGAAATGCCTTTTATTTCTCTCTCTCTCTTTCTTTCTTTCTTTCTTTCTTTTTTTCTTTCTTTCTTTCTTTCTTTCTTTCTTTCTTTCTTTCTCTCTCTCTCTTCCCCTTCCTTCCTTCCTTCCTTCCTTCCTTCCTTCCTTCCTTCCTTCCTTTCTTTCTTTCTTTTTGGTTTTTCTGAGACAGGGTTTCTCTGCAGCTTTGGAGCCTGGCCTACACTAGCTCTTGTAGAGCAGGCTGGCCTCAAACTCACAGAAATCTGCCTGCCTCTGCTTCCCGAGTGCTGAGATTAAAGGCGTACACCACCACCGCCCAGCTAAGAAGCCTTTATTTCTTATTGGAGCAGCTTTGCAAATGCCAAGAGACTGAAACAGGTGGTTTGTAAGGGAGTCTCCTCCTCTCATCCCATCATCCTGTGTGAGCAAGCATATGGTGAAGACACACTGGCTTCCTCCAGAGAAGTGATAATAGCTTGGTGGATTGTTCCCCCGAGAGACTTACCTTTTGCAAACCAACGAATAATTAGACAGGAGGAGCAGGTGTGAGTAGTTGTACTTTTCCCCTGTAAAACCATCTTCTGCTTTACTCTTATGTTCTCTTCGGTGTGAGCCAATAACGAAAGGAACATAAAGTAAGCAAAAGTAACAGTTATATTACAAGAGAAAATGCTCTTCCTGTGTCCCTCTCGTCATGTGTCCATTCTTTCTTCCTTTTTGTGTTTTCATGACAGTGGGAGCTTATGACCATGGTAAGGTTTTAATCTGTTTCTGGAGTAATGTATCAAAAGTGTAAAGGTAGTAAAGATCACAGTGCTTCTGCTGCATTAAAACTCTGTGCAGATATGTAGAGGCCTTTCTACCTAGTCAACGAATATCCCACCTTCATAGCTGCCTTTGCACTTGGAAGAATGATCTCAACAAGTAAAGCTGTAATGAAAATGTTGTTTCAAGATATTTTGTGCGGTAAAACCAAGGCCATTTAGCAGCAACTTAAGTTCAATGTCTCTCATTTGGAAATGATGGCAGAGAATGCTATAAATCTTCATTTCACAATAAAAAGCAGAATGATGAGGCTTTTAGGCGTTTACACTAGAGTCCTTTCTTTATGTCATTCTCTGTATTTTTAAAGTAAGTTTTCTTAAGGCAAGGCATTCTAATCTGCCTCTATATCTGCTCTCACACCCTAAGCAAAATTATCTTTCACTTCTCTCCAGAGAGTAACTGCAAAGGGTTAAAGAAAATCCACCCTGACAATGCTACAAACAATTCTCTCAGTGTGTGTGTGTGTGTGTGTGTGTGTGTGTGTGTGTGTGTGTGTGTGTGTGTTGGTTCACTGCTCCACAGGGCATAGCAGATGTTGTGTCTGGTAGTAAGAAGGGCCCAGGAGGTGTGGGCTGTCAATCACGTCTTTGCTGCTTTCTCCCCCTCTAACTACAGGCTATGCTATGGATATGAAGCCCAACCAAAACAGTCTGCCTCAGCTGGAGTGTGTGATGTATCAATAACCCTGGCAGAGGTGTCAAGAGCCTTCCTGGAACTTGGCTACCCTGCTGACCAGACGCTTAGCAAGTTAACAAGATTCTGAACGCTCACCACTCTTCTACTACAGCAATTAACACAACTGGAAAAAAAAATCACCAAACGAAATGTTGAAAAGAATCTTGCCAAAGTTGCCCTCCCTGAAGCAGAGAATGAAACAAAATACTGCACTACATTGGAGAGTATGGTGAAGCTTCAAGTTGGCCAGGTTCTTTGGCTAACTAAATAAGAAAGGATTAAATACAGAAATATTTTCTCAATATATCTATGTGCAAAATTTCTGAATACATTAAAATGATCCCATTGAACAAATCTGATGCTCTGCCTCTGGAAATAACAAATCAACATAATTCTCACAAGAAATCACAACTCAAATTTGGTCAGAGAGTCATATCAAAAAGTAAGTTTTATTAAAGGGAATAATAATACTCAGCATATGTATTGAGATTGTTTAAAAATTTACCCATTTAACAAGGTTTAAATATTTATACAACAAAGACTCAGCTTATTTAATGATTTAAAAATCCAATTTAAATGACTCTGTCCAAAGTTAGTATTATTCCCTGGCCTGATTTTTCCTGATCATGTTTGTTTTTCAATTTATATTGCACTATGGCATTTCCCAAGCTCTTACTTACAATTTTATTAAATTGAAATTATATATTTTATGAGAATATAGATGACATGGTATTTCTAGAAAAATATATATTATACAGGAGAATATCAATGTGTGTTTAGCGGTTGAATGTTGTTAATCTTTGCTTTGAAATTCAATAGTGCCATCAGCATGGAAGACCTCTCAGAACTCAGCATTTCACACAGGGCGAGCTGCTTCCCTTACAAAAGACCAGCAGCTGTGGCTCCCACAGATACCCTTAAAGACAGATAGAATAAAACACTGGGAGGGAATAGGTCGACACAGGAGCATGAAATGGATGAGATGAAGCCCCTTTGTCAGAGTCAAAAAAGCTATAAAGTTACTATAGTAACAAATAGTATTAAACTCCAGGTGGATTGATTTAATCTTCCTCAAACTAAAAAGAAAAAAAAAAAACAAAGTTTAACAAAAACCAAACCAATAATGATCACAATTATTCTACCCAAATATTTTTCAAGAAGTTGTTATTTTTGGTTTCATTTGGATAAACAGGGAACCTAATGCATGTTCGAATTTGAGGAAACAGCCCCAGAGATTCACAGTATGGGAGGAAAATGCAGTTTTTAAACATCCCTGATAAATGCACCAATGTATGCAGCAAGAACACCTAGGCAACAATGGGAGAAGAATCGAGCAATAGGGTTCCCAAACCTTGTTCGTTCTTGCTTGCTTGCTTCCTTCCTTCCCATCTATTTTTGTTACAATTGTTTGCCTCTGTTTTGTGTGTGTGTGTGTGTGTGTGTGTGTGTGTGTGTGTGTGTTCATCAAATTTTTGTCAGGTAGAAAAAAATTAAGTGTTCACGTAATGCCGGATCCCATTCTACAGTCATAGATGATCCAGCAGGCTTTTTTTGACTTGACTGTGGTTATGAAGTTTCTAGCTCTCTGCTTTAGTCTTTTTCAGAACTGATTTAAGATATGAAGTGCAATAACAATAAAATGTGAGATGTCAGATCCAAAAGTTTTTATAAAAGCACAGATTAGAAAAATTTTACAAATTGAATTCTAATGTGAATACTTCCAGCACTGGTATGTTGTATCGATAACATAGGGTAGGCATGGGGTCCTGCTTATCCCTTCTTCCAGGCACAACACTGCTGTCTCTGGTTTTGTGTGATTACCATGTACAAATATGTTGCAGGTAAAGCCCTGCACGCTTTTTGTTCCAGCAAACACTGCTTCCGTTCCTTGAACACACAGTCTCTCACACCAACATTCTTCTCTCATTTGCTTTAATAAGTGTCCATTTTTGTGGTTCTATTTTCAAATATTGTATCTTATATTTAAAGCATTGGTGAATCCTTTCAATAATAAATAAACATTAACAATTACAAAGTTAGGGTTAAATTAATGATCCCGTGAATTGCTCTTCTTAAATGCTGCTGTAGTGGTCTGAAAGAGTTAAGGGATGTCTCCTGACCCTTAATTTATGCCATGGGGCTAGGTACCCAGGCAGGCTGGACTCAATAAGAATATTTTTAGTAGGATTTAGCAAACAGTGTGAGACATACCTTTAATGGATTTAGTTTGGGTAAACAACTTTTGTCTAGACAGCCCAAATGTCACAGGTATTGGTGTTCTTTCTAAGTGGTAACCGCTAGGCAAATAATTGCAAAGTTGCCTTTCTTTATTCAGACTGATATTTTATGAATTAAGCTTTTTTTCTCATATCAAAAACTGGATGCAAATTCTTAGGAATGGTTTTAACCCCACAGATGTTTGCTGACCACTATTATTAGACAGTATTGGAGTCATCAGGCTTAGAATACGCTGATTTGGGCTTAAGATTTTTGAGGCTGCTTAAGAAATACAGCAGGGCTAGCTTCCCCGCCAGCCATCCCAGCTTCCATCCAGAGGGCCTTCGGAGTGGTGAGTTGAATCGGGCCCGCGACAGGGGCCCGGCAAGGGGAAGCTAGAACTCTCCCCGACCCCATAGACTCCCAGGTCAGCCTGCTCTGCTGGCTCCACCCTGCTAGCTTCCCCGCCAGCCATCCCAGCTTCCATCCAGAGGGCCTTCGGAGTGGTGAGTTGAATCGGGCCCCGCGACAGGGGCCCGGCGAGGGGAAGTTAGGACTCTCCCCGACCCCATAGACTCCCAGGTCAGCCTGCTCTGCTGGCTCCACCCTGCTAGCTTCCCCGCCAGCCATCCCAGCTTCCATCCAGAGGGCCTTCGGAGTGGTGAGTTGATTCGGGCCCCCGCGGGCCCAGCGAGGGGGAGCTAGGACTCTCCCCGACCCCATAGACTCCCAGGTCAGCCTGCTCTGCTGGCTCCACCCTGCTAGCCTCCCTGCCAGCCATCCCAGCTTCCATCCAGAGGGCCTTCGGAGTGGTGAGTTGATTCCGGCCCCCGCGGGCCCAGCGAGGGGGAGCTAGGACTCTCCCCGACCCCATAGACTCCCAGGTCAGCCTGCTCTGCTGGCTCCACCCTGCTAGCTTCCCCGCCAGCCATCCCAGCTTCCATCCAGAGGGCCTTTGGAGTGGTGAGTTGATTCGGGTCCCCGCGGGCCCAGTGAGGGGGACCTAGGACTCTCCCCGACCCCATAGACTCCCAGGTCAGCCTGCTCTGCTGGCTCCACCCTGCTAGCTTCCCTGCCAGCCATCCCAGCTTCCATCCAGAGGGCCTTCGGAGTGGTGAGTTGATTCGGGCCCACGACAGGGACCCGGCGAGGGAGAGCTAGGACTCTCCCCGACCCCATAGACTCCCAGGTCAGCCTGCAGTGCTGTTTCCACCCTGCTAGGCTCTCCCACCTGCCATCCCAGCTTCCATCCAGGTACAAATTTCTATATTTCTCCCCTCCCACTGAGCCCATAAAATTTCCCCAGCTCAGCTGCCTTGCACACTGGGCCTGCTCTATAGGGGCATCCCGGAAAGAGGCAGTGCCTGTGGTTCAATACCCTGCTTGGGGAAAGGTAGGCATTCTATCAGTGAACTCCCTGCCCAACAAGGGAACCTGACCCGATACCAGAAGTTCCAATAGAGAGCATTTGATCGAAGAGATGGGCAGACGCCAAGGCAAGACCTCCTCCAACAATCTGAAAAACAACATGAAAATATCAGATCCCAATGACCCTACAACGGAAGGATTTGAACACTCTAACCCAGATGAAGTGGAAAAAAGTGCCATTATGAAAGCAATAGAGTCCCTTAAACAGGATATGAATAACTCCCTTAAGGAACTGGTCGAGAAGTATAACAAAAAATTTGAAGAAATGAGTATAGAAATGGATGAGAAATATAACAAAAAGTTTGAAGAAATAAGTAAATCCGTGAATGATACCCTGAGAAACCAAGAAAAAACAATCAAACAAGTAAAGGAAACAGTCCAAGAATTGAAAACTGAAATGGAGGCAATGAAGAAAACACAAAACGAGAACCGGCTGGATATGGAAAACCTAGGTAAACGAGCGGAGACTACAGAATCAAGCATAACCAATAGAATACAAGAGATAGAAGAACGAATCTCAGATTCTGAAGATACCATAGAGAAAATAAATGCTCTGGTCAGAGAAAACGGCAAATCCAACAAATTCTCTTCACAAAACATTCAGGAAATTTGGGACACAATAAAAAAACCAAATCTAAGAATAATAGGGATTGAAGAAGGAGAAGAACTGCAGATCAAAGGCCCAGAAAATATATTCAACAAAATTATAGAAGAAAACTTTCCCAACCTAAAGAACGATATTCCTATGAAGGTTCAAGAAGCATACAGAACACCGAATAGATTGGATCAGAAAAAACATCCCCGCGCCATATAATAATCAAAACACAAAACATAAATATTAAAGAAAAAATTTTAAGAGCTGCAAAGGAAAAAGGTCAAGTATCTTATAAAGGTAAACCTATCAGGCTTACACCGGATTTCTCTATGGAAACCATGAAAGCCAGAAGATCCTGGATAGAGGTACTGCAGAAACTAAGAGACCATGGATGCAAACCCAGACTACTATACCCAGCCAAGCTATTGTTCACTATCAACGGAGAAAACAAAATATTCCAGGATAAAAACAAATTTAAACAATACATAGCTACTAATCCAGCCTTACAGAGAATATTAGAAGGAAAATCACTACCGAAGGAATCCAACATTCCCACCACGATCTACAATAACTCGAACATCTAGCGACCATTCACAAGCACAAATCAAAGAAGAAAAACACATACACTCTACTACTTAAAAAAAAAAAATGACCGGAGTCAACAACCACTGGTCATTAATATCTCTTAATATCAATGGACTCAATTCACCTATAAAGAGGCACAGACTTAGAGATTGGATACGAAAACAGGATCCAACATTCTGCTGTTTACAAGAAACACACCTCAACCACAAAGACAGACACTTACTCAGAGTAAAGTGTTGGGAAAAGGTTTTCCAAGCAAATGGACCTAAGAAACAAGTGGGCGTGGCCATTCTAATATCTAACAAAATCGATTTCAAACTAAAATCAATCAGAAGAAATGGAGATGGACATTTCATACTCATAACTGGAAAAATTCATCAGGAGGAAGTCTCAATCCTGAATATCTATGCTCCTAATATAAAGGCACCCACATATGTAAAAAAAACTCTTCTAGAACTCAAGGCGGTCATCAAACCACACACACTAATAGTAGGAGACTTCAACACTCCTCTCTCACCAATGGACAGGTCAATCAGACAGAAACGAAACAGAGAATTGAGAGACCTATTGGAGGTATTGAATCAAATGGACTTAACAGACATCTATAGAACACTCCACCCAAATAGGAAAGAATATACCTTTTTCTCTGCAGCTCATGGAACCTTCTCGAAAATTGACCACATACTCGATAACAAAGCAAACTTCCACAGATACAGAAAAATATTAGTAACTACATGTGTCTTGTCAGATCACCATGGACTAAAATTAGAATTTAACAACAATGCTCCCCCCAGGAAGCCAACAAACTCATGGAAACTGAACAGTCAACTACTAAATCACCCCTGGGTCAAGGAAGAAATAAAGAAAGAAATTAATCTCTTCCTTGAATTTAATGAAAACAAAGACACAACATACTCAAACCTATGGGACACTATGAAAGCAGTGCTAAGAGGAAAGTTCATAGCACTAAGTGCCCAATTAAAGAAAGCGGAGAAAGCACACATTGGAGACTTAACAGCACACTTGAAAGATCTAGAAAAAAAAGAAGCTGATTCACCCAGGAGGTCTAGAAGACTGGAAATAATCAAACTGAGGGCTGAAATCAACAAAATAGAAACACAGAAAACAATCCAAAGAATCAATGAATCAAAAAGCTGGTTCTTGGAGAAAATCAACAAGATTGACAAACCCCTATCCAAGTTAATCAAACGGCAGAGAGAGAACATGCAAATTAATAAGATCAGAAATGAAAAGGGGGACATAACCACAGACACAGAGGAAATTCAGAGAATCATTAGATCTTACTATGAAAGTTTATATGCCACAAAGTTGGAAAATGTAAAAGAAATGGACATTTTTTTAGATAAATTCCATATACCAAAGTTGAACCAAGAACAGGTGAACAATCTAAATAGACCTGTTAGTCGCGAAGAGTTAGAAGCTGTTATCAAAAATCTCCCTACCAAAAAAAGCCCAGGACCAGATGGTTTCAATGCAGAATTCTACCAGAACTTCCAGGAAGAGCTAATACCTATACTCCTTAACGTATTCCACAATATAGAAACAGAAGAGTCACTGCCTAACTCCTTTTATGAAGCTACAGTTACCCTAATACCAAAACCACACAAAGACACAACCAAGAAAGAGAATTACAGGCCAATCTCACTCATGAACATCGACACGAAAATTCTCAATAAAATACTGGCAAACCGAATCCAAGAGCACATTAGAAAAATTATCCATTATGATCAACTCGGCTTCATTCCAGAGATGCAGGGCTGGTTCAACATACGCAAATCTATCAATGTAATCCATCATATAAATAAACTGAAAGAAAAAAACCATATGATCATCTCACTAGATGCTGAAAAAGCATTTGACAAAATTCAACACCCATTTATGATAAAGGTGTTGGAGAGACTGGGGATACAAGGATCATACCTAAATATAATAAAAGCAATATACAGCAAGCCGACAGCTAACATCAAACTGAATGGAGAGAAACTCAAAGCCTTTCCACTAAAATCAGGAACGCGACAAGGCTGTCCACTCTCTCCATACCTCTTCAATATAGTGCTTGAAGTTCTAGCAATAGCAATAAGACAACATAAGGGGATCACGGGGATTCGAATTGGAAAGGATGAAGTTAAACTTTCGTTATTTGCTGACGATATGATAGTGTACATAAGCGACCCCAAAAACTCTACCAAAGAACTCCTACAGCTGATAAACACCTTTAGTAACGTGGCAGGATACAAGATCAACTCCAAAAAATCAGTGGCCCTCCTATACACAAAGGATAAAGAAGCAGAGAGGGAAATCAGAGAAGCATCACCTTTCATGATAGCCACAAATAGCATAAAATATCTTGGGGTTACTCTAACCAAGGAAGTGAAAGACCTATTTGACAAAAACTTTAAGTCTTTGAAGAAAGAAATTGAGGAGGATACCAGAAAATGGAAAGACCTCCCCTGCTCTTGGATTGGGAGAATCAACATAGTAAAAATGGCAATTCTACCAAAAGCAATCTATAGATTCAATGCAATCCCCATCAAAATCCCATCAAACTTCTTCACAGACCTTGAGAGAACTATAATCAAGTGTATATAGCAAAACAAAAAACCCAGGATAGCCAAAACAATCTTATACAATAAAAGAACTTCTGGAGGCATTACCATCCCTGACTTCAAACTCTATTATAGAGCTACAGTATTGAAAACAGCTTGGTATTGGCATAAGAACAGAGAAGTCGACCTATGGAATCGAATAGAAGACCCAGATATTAACCCACAAACTTATGAACACCTAATTTTCGACAAGGGAGCTAAAGGTATACAATGGAAGAAGGAAAGCATCTTTAACAAATGGTGCTGGCATAACTGGATGTCAACCTGTAAAAAAATGAAAGTAGATCCATATCTATCACCATGCACAAAAATCAAGTCCAAATGGATTAAAGACATCAACATTAATCTGTCCACTTTGAACCTGATAGAAGAGAAAGTGGGAAGTAGTCTACAAGATTTAGGCACAGGAGGCCTCTTCCTAAGTAGGACCCCAGCAGCACAGACAATAAGAGAAACAATGAATAAATGGGATCTACTGAAACTGGGAAGCTTCTGTAAAGCAAAGGACACTGTCAGTAGGACAAAAAGGCTGCCTTCTGACTGGGAGAAGATCTTCACCAACCCCTCATCAGACAAAGGTCTGATCTCCAAAATATACAAAGAACTCAAGAAACTAGGCACTAAAACTCTAATTAACCCAATTAAAAAATGGGGGTACTGAACTTAACAGAGAATTCACAACAGATGAACTTCGAATGGCCAGAAGACACTTAAGGTCATGCTCAACCTCCTTAGCAATCAGGGAAATGCAAATCAAAACCACTTTGAGATACCATCTTACACCTGTCAGAATAGCTAAAGTCAAAAACACCAACGATAGCCTATGCTGGAGAGGATGTGGGATGAGGGGAACACTCATTCATTGTTGGTGGGAATGCAAACTCGTGCAGCCACTGTGGAAATCAGTGTGGCGGTTTCTCAGGAAACTGGGAGTCAACCTCCCTCAGGACCCAGCAATACCACTGTTGGGAATATACCCTAAAGATTCCCTAACATACTACAAAAGCATTTGTTCAACTATGTTCATAGCTGCACTATTTGTAATAGCCAGAACATGGAAACAACCTAGGTGCCCCTCAATAGAAGAATGGTTAAAAAAGGTGTGGAACATATATACATTAGAGTTTTACTCGGCGGTTAAAAACAATGACATCTTGAATTTTGCATGCAAATGGATGGAAATAGAAAACGCTTTACTGAGTGAGGTAAGCCAGACCCAAAAAGAGGAACACGGTATGTATTCACTCATAAGTGGATTCTAACCATAATTAAAGGTCTTTGAGCCTATTATTCGTGATCCTAGAGAAGCTAAATAAGAAGATGAACCTGATGAAGATTATTTAGCTATCCACCAGGAGGTAGGAAATAGACAAGAGTCCCAGGTAACCTCGGGTGCATGGGGGGGTGGGAGGGTCGATGGAGGGGGAGAGGGCTAGAGAGAAGGGAGTAGCGGAGGAATGGGGAAAGCTTGGTGGCCGGGGATGGGTGGGGGGAGGGAGGTAGGATGAATATGGGATCAGGGAACAATATATTTCAACTAAGGGAGCCATTTTAGGGTTTACAGGAGACTTGATTATATATGGGATCCCAGGTCCAAGGAGAAATCCCCCAGATTGCTCTCTGGACAGAGGAGAGGGTGCCTGAATTGGCCGTGGCCCATGACCATACTGATGTATATTTTGCTTATCACCATAGATCCTTCGTCTGGCGAAGGACGGCTATGCAGTCGGAGGCCCACATTGGAGCAACGGATTGAGCCCCCCGAGGTCCGGAGGGGGAGCGGAAGGAGGAGGAACATGAAAGACGAAATCAGTACTGCGAGGGATGCTATCACCCACTGATACAAGGGAACGGATCTGATGAGAATTTACCAGGACCAGTTGGACTGGGACTGAACGAGGACGTGATCTAGCCAGATTCTCGGAATTTGGCCGGATTCTCTGACTGTGGCTGGCCCGGAGTCTTTCTGAAAAGCCATTGACTATGACACTGGGACCTGTTTCCTCTGCATATGCTGGATTTTGGGGATCCAGTCTGTTTGGACGCTTGCCTTCCTGGACCTGGAGGGAGGGGGAGGGAGCTGGAGCTTCCCACAGGGCAGGAAATCCTGACTGCCCTGGGGGACGGAGGGGAAAGAGGGGGGGAGTGGGGGGAGTGGGAGGGTGTTGGGAGGGGGGGCGGAAATGGAAACTATAATTTAATAAAATTTACTAAAAAAAAAAAGATAAAAAAAAAGAAAGAAAGAAATACAGCAGTACTGAGAAAAGGGAGTGGAAAGAGGAGCTGTAGCAGAGTTTGGCAGGAGACTACAAGGTGCAACTACGGTGAAGAGATGAACAAACACACATAGAAATGCAGGAGGTCATAGGAGCATTCATTTACTATAAAGAGTTGTTCATTCATTACGTTTATCATGCATATCCCTGCTTTCAAGGAATACAAAATGTTGAGCTCTCTTAAGCAACTCATATACTAAAACTGGAAGGAATAAATAATGAGAACTCTAATAGATTTGTGTCGTTTCTTAAAAAGGGAATAAAATGTTGTCTACTTCCTTATAATAAGAAAAAATGACTTATCTTTTTAATAACTAAAGACATTTTACATTTTCTTATTTTATTTAAGAGCATATATTTTTCCTTCTTATGGTAAAATTTACCTATAAAACATTTCTGTTTGTAATAATATGTTGCAGAAAACTCATTAGAAAGAAAGGGGAAGACAAAGCTAGACTTGGGAGGACTTGGCATCACCAGTCTCCTACGTCACAGCTATGAGTGCTGTTCCCTTCGACTTGAAGCCACTAATACCCTCTGAGACTTCAGCAGTTTTAATAACCCATGATAACATTTACTTGAGTCTCTATAGTTTCTCAAATTATAGAAATGAGCAATACAGTATATCCCTCATCTATAGAACAGTTAATAAATAATTTTATAGAAAAAGTGGAATTTGACATTTACATGAAAACGGAGTTATAAAAACTGAGTAAGTTTTGGTAAAGGGTGTCATTGCAAAACTTTCATTCTAAAGAGAATGTGATTATAGCATTAAGTACAGGGCAAAGTTGTTACTCTTACATAGAGTGTTCAATTATTTATGCATGCAAATTGCTGTTCTTCATTGCTTTAATTTCTTTAAGAACAAGTGTCATCTGAGATTGTTTTTTTCTTACTTGTTGATAACACTGAAAACTCTACCCCCCCCCAATACAAAATAAATGGGATATGGGACCCAAAGCAACAACTACTGTATTAAATGTTGCCTTAAATGAGAATGCATTGCTGGTAATCTTATTTATATATTGCATAATCTATTATTTCTTTTGATTATGCTTTTTCTTCTAGTGTACATTTTACATTTTACCAGAAGGGCTATGTGATTCAAACTAGTAATTAGAAACCCGAGGCACTAATAATTTGACAAAGATACTAGGTCTGCTCCATTGTATAAGTTGTTCAGAGAGAGGGAATAAATAAATGGATTCTTAAAAGATAAATTAGTTTAATTCACAAAAATTCACATAATGGGTAATAATAGTTCATCTGGAGCTACCCAGCCATTTTCATTCAGAGGATCAAAAGAAGAGAGAAGGGGGTGTCTAAGTCTTGTTGTCGGTGCTATCAATCGTCACGTATGCCAAACTCTTACAATTACTGTTAATTTTCACCTCAGGTATTACAAAGAGCTTTGGAAAATACCTGGTGCAACCTATAATCCCAGCATCCTCCTTACTACCACTGCAGGACACTCCACGGCCTTGAGACTCCACCAGCATCCTCTGTGTCATGGTTTAGACATAACTGGGCACTCTATTAGAAAAGCATTGTCATCTATCTATTTTGCTGTAGGAATAGCAAAGGCAGAGGATCATAAATTAATGACAGACATCATCAAGAAAATTTCCATACAGAGCAAATGTTTCCATTTTTCGGTGTGTTTATTTTTATTTTATGTCTATGACTGGTTTGCCTTCATGTAGAGGTGTGTACCAGATGTTTGCACGGCCCATTGAAGGCCATAAGAGGGCATCAGATATTCTTGTACTAAAGTTATAGCTGGCGGGTAAGCTGTCATATGGATGCTGGTGACTGAAACAAGGTCCTCTGCAAGATCAAGTGCTGTCACCTGCTGAATCAGCGTAACAACCTGTTCCTTGGAGTGAGTTTGCTCTTGAAGGGAAGGTCAGTGAATCAAAACATTGAAAATTTCAAATTACCTAAAAATAAAATAATGCCTAAATTAAATATAAATTTCTATCTTCTTATGTAACTTTAAAGTACATAAATTAACGGACTTAAGTATCCCTTGCTCATTTTTTCTGCTTTGCTTTATTTTTCAGTGATTAAAATTGTGTCTAGCATAACATGTTTGGTTTTTGCTAAATAAACAAACAATGAAATGTCTGAATTATGCCACATTTTCTATGCCTAACTAAATGTATGACCCAAAGCAAATACTCAATTTGAGTTAAATTAGATACATTGAAATCCAGTTTGTAATTAGGGTCAAATGCTTGATTTTTAACAGTGTAAACTACATAATAGGCACACACAATATTTGTGTTTTTTGTTTATAAATTAGTGATCTCTGTAGATATATCACTAATTTTCAAGAAAAAGCCAGAGGCAAATCATTAAGAAAAAATGCACACTTATAAAATTAAACAATTTATAGGAGACTTTTCTGTAAAACTGCTCATTAAACACAATATCATGTATGAGGAAAAGATATAAGAACATACAAGGTACAGGATTAATTGTAATAATACTTTAAAATACTTGCATTAAAGAATTTATAAGTGCGATTTCTCTCCCCCAGAAATTATTCAGCTAAGAGTCTCATACTCTTTGGCTAGCCAGCTGGACTATATAAATAAATACATATTTATTTTTTTACTTTTTACTTTCATTACATACTTTTTTATATTTTAGACTGTCATTTAGGCATGGTTTACACATTACAAAATTCTTATTTCTTTCGCAGCAATAGAACTCACACATACCTCTGACTCTCTGTGTGAGTGTTTGTTTACTCAAGTGTGCACGAGGAACACAGATATGGTGATTAGAGGACAAATTGTGGTAGTTAATCCTCTATGTTTTAACATGTGAGTACAGAGGCTAAACATGGTTGCCAGGCTAGGCAGTCAGATTCATAATCTCCCTGACCCACTTCAATATCTTGGAAGACACTTTTCTCTGAGTCCAAGTCCTACAACCAGGCCATGTTCTTACTGCTGGCCCCAGATAGCCAGTTTTCAAGTGATGTACCATCCTGTGATACATCACTTCATTCTCTCAATTGAGTTTTCAACTTCTTGCTTGAACTCTAGTTGTCTCCTCTCTTACTTGTAGAATCATATCATCATGGAAAATAAATTGAGTAATATGAAAATTCTATCTATTAGTTTAGAGTCAATTTTTCTTATAATTAGTTAAACAAAATATGTCCATGAGTGTCACATGTATGTAGAACAAAAATCTCTGCAACTGTCCCACAAGAAAGGTAAAACTATTCCATAAAACATACATTGAGTTTTAAACTAATGTATTTTGCTTCTATGAAAGACTGACAAATACATCGATTAAGCTTAAGGTCTAGGATAACACTGAGATTTGAAGGTTTTTATTTTCTGGAATTCATACCTGCAATTTTTATATTGGAAAAATTATTGATTTTTCTTAACATCATAGCTTCATTTTAAAATATGTTAATTTTTTATCATTCTTTGATAATTTCATACTTTTTCACAATACATTTTGATCATAATCAGCTTTCTACTCCCTTCCTCTTAATTCCATCTTCTCCTCAATTCCATGTCTGTTTTGCTATTATTAATGGACTCACTGAGCTCATTTTTTGCCTTCAGTGGAATTAGGTTGCACATCGGAACACAGTCATCTTACCAGGAGCCACAAACATAGATAAAATTTTCTTTCCTCCTCTCAGCAGCTATTAACTTCCTGCAGCTCCTCAGATATTCCATACTGAAATGGTGACTGTCTTGATCTTGTTCAGGTCTTATGCC